>NC_059228.1:27084989-27089989 GCF_020615455.1 Coregonus clupeaformis | reverse complement strand
CCCTCCTCTCCACCCTCTCTACCTCCCATCCCTCCTCTCCTCCCTCCCTCTCTACCTCCCATCCCTCCTATCTCCCTCTCTACCTCCCATCCCTCCTATCTCCCTCTCTACCTCCCATCCCTCCTCTCCTCTCTCCCTCTCTACCTCCCATCCCTCCTATGTCCCTCTCTACCTCCCATCCCTCCTCTCCTCCCTCTCTACCTCCCATCCCTCCTCTCCCTCTCTACCTCCCATCCCTCCCATCTCTCCTCTCTCCCTCTCTACCTCTCATCCCTCCTCTCTCCCTCTGCCTCCCATCCCTTCTATCTCCCTCTCTACCTCCTATCCCTCCTCTCTCCCTCTCTACCTCCCATCCCTCCTCTCCTCCCTACCTCTCTGCCTCCCATCCCTCCTCTCCTCCCTTCCTCTCTGCCTCCCATCCCTCCTCTCCTCCCTACCTCTCTGCCTCCCATCCCTCCTCTCCTCCCTACCTCTCTGCCTCCTATCCCTCCTCTCCTCCCTTCCGCTCTACCTCCCATCCCTCCTCTCCTCCCTACCGCTCTACCTCCCATCCCTCCTCTCCTCACTACCTCTCTACCTCCCATCCCTCCTCTCCTCACTACCTCTCTACCTCCCATCCCTCCTCTCCTCACTACCTCTCTACCTCCCATCCCTCCTCTCCTCCCTCTCTACCTCCCATCCCTCCTCTCCCTCTCTACCTCCCATCCCTCCCATCTCTCCTCTCTCCCTCTCTACCTCTCATCCCTCCTCTCTCCCTCTGCCTCCCATCCCTTCTATCTCCCTCTCTACCTCCTATCCCTCCTCTCTCCCTCTCTACCTCCCATCCCTCCTCTCCTCCCTACCTCTCTGCCTCCCATCCCTCCTCTCCTCCCTTCCTCTCTGCCTCCCATCCCTCCTCTCCTCCCTACCTCTCTGCCTCCCATCCCTCCCTCTCCTCCCTACCTCTCTGCCTCCTATCCCTCCCTCTCCTCCCTTCCGCTCTACCTCCCATCCCTCCTCTCCTTCCTACCGCTCTACCTCCCATCCCTCCTCTCCTCACTCCCTCTCTACCTCCCATCCCTCCTCTCCTCCCTCTCTACCGCTTCCATCCTCTCCTCTCCTCTCTACCTCCCATCCCTCCCATCTCTCCTCTCTCCCCTCTCTACCTCTCATCCCTCCTCTCTCCCTCTGCCTCCCATCCCTTCTATCTCCCTCTCTACCTCCCATCCCTCCTCTCTCCCTCTCTACCTCCCATCCCTCCTCTCCTCCCTACCTCTCTGCCTCCCATCCCTCCTCTCCTCCCTTCCTCTCTGCCTCCCATCCCTCCTCTCCTCCCTACCTCTCTGCCTCCCATCCCTCCTCTCCTCCCTACCTCTCTGCCTCCTATCCCTCCTCTCCTCCCTTCCGCTCTACCTCCCATCCCTCCTCTCCTCCCTACCTCTCTGCCTCCCATCCCTCCTCTCCTCCCTTCCGCTCTACCTCCCATCCCTCCTCTCCTCCCTACCGCTCTACCTCCCATCCCTCCTCTCCTCACTACCTCTCTACCTCCCATCCCTCCTCTCCTCCTACTACCATGATGTTTAATCACCACACCGCTGCTTTACCACAAACTTTGACCTTTACCATAACAAGGGTGAGGACACAGCATCACAACATTCTATACTTTACATATCCTTATGTCATCATCATTGTTTCTCTATGCTAATGTCTTTGTAGGATATCCCCCCTCATAGAATGAACATTGTTGAATATTAAAATATAACTCATTACATGATTTTTTAAAGCAGAATTATGAATACATTTCTCCCCAACTCTTTCTCTGTGTCTCTCCCCAGTGTAGGCTGAACTGGGCCACAGTACTCGAACTGGGAGTACTGGGAGAAGAGATGGGAGAGGGCAGCTCCGCTGACTGGAGGAGTACCAGCTGGTCTCAAGCAGGTAGGGAGCCGTGCCAAGTCCCTGTGCCAGCGTCCGTCGTGCCCGCTGACGTTCATCGTCTGTTGGCTTCCATCAGGGCATCTCTCTCTCTCTGATCTAAAATGGAGATGATTCGATTAGGCCTCTGGTAAAGGGTGGGCAGGCCCTATACAAAGTCATTACCTTGATGAAAAATGCCCATCAGAGCTTGAATTAGGATGGCCAGGAGTGGACTGGGGTGTTATGGCTGAGTAGTGGGTGGCTGCAGTGGACTCATATTTACACTGGACTGTTAGTTGTAATTTGGTTAAAATGTGGGTGTGAGTGTGCATGTGTGCGTATGCACTATTTCAACTTCCCTACTCTCATCCCTCTGGTAATTGATTTGTGATACAATAATGGATCTATGATTTTATTTTGTCTTGAGTCCAAATTAGTTTTGGTGTGAACGTACACACACTGGCAGGTGTTTACAAATTACATGGACTCAAAGACAATCTTCCAAACTCTGGAGGTTAAAATCTGTAGATCACACCTGGCCTATACACTGTAGGTTTTCTATATGCTTTGCAAAGAGATATGGATACAGTATAGAAGGACCAAGTGTTTGTGTGGGAGACAAGGATATGATACCTAGTTGGGAAACTGAGAGGGACAGGTAGTAGCAGGCCTAAGGGACTGACTGGAAGGAGTGTGGTTCAATTGGTAGAACATGGTGCTTGCAACGCCAGGGTTGTGGGTTTGTTTCCCATGGGGGAACAGTATAAAAAAGTATGAAAATGTATGCACTCACTACTGTAAGTCGTTCTGGATAAGAGCGTCTGCTAAATGACACATTTTTTATTTATTTTTTATGTAAAAAATGTAAGGAAGGGGTAGGCCTTCCTTCTGGCTAGGAGACAAACTGAGAAAGGCAGGTAGGCCTTCCTTCTGGCTAGGAGACAAACTGAGAAAGGCAGGTAGGCCTACTTGGAGACAATGCAAGGAGGACAGGTACTGTAGCTGGCTAGGGACCACCTGAAAGAGACAGGTAGCTACTGTAGCTGGCTAGGGGACTTAGAGGATGAGTTACAGTAATGTAACTGATGTCATCCTGTTAAACACGGCTGCCTGGCCAAACAGCCCTGCGGCTACAGACTGTAGTGTGTGTACGGCCCAGCATCGCCAAGCTGTTCCCACGACCCAGAGGTCAAAGGACATGCTCAGAGTCTGCGCCAGGCAGAGACTAGCCAGATAACCGACCTGGCCGCGCACACTTACACACACACACACAGCCGGCCAAGGCTGGGACTGCCAAGTCCAACACGCCAATGGCCAGACGGTGGGCATGAAGAGGTCAGCCCTGGCATGGCGGCCAAACGCTGTCCGAGGAGGGAAGGCTTGGCAGGATTATGCCCAAACATCCTCAGGCTGAGGTTAACTGGACTGAGGCAGAACATGAGTGTGTGTGTCTGTATAGATAGGGCCTGGATTTGTTTACCCATGAGTCTATGGGGTTTGTACTGGCTCACTTGGCTGTCTGTTGGCTACTTAGCAGTTGGCTTACCATTGGTATAGCCTTTGCCTGTTGGTTATCCCCTCCCAGCAGACCCCCCTCTTTGATCCACTGACCCCCCTCTGACCCCATAACTATCATCGCCCATGCCAACTCCCCCTGGCACGCCCCTGTTCCACTTTGGGTCCAGAGCCCTGAGGTAAGATGGCAGGGGCTGTGTTTGGCAGACTGGCAACCTGCGCGTGACGTACTACCACTCAGGACACACAGGTGCTGTGTCCAGGGGCTGGGTTACACACACATCTCTCTGTCTCACACACACACACACACACACACACACCCTTGTCCAGGCCAAACATAAGCTACAGCCAAACACACTCACAGGCCATGCAAGGATAAGCACACACTATGGCCAAACACTGACTACAGCCAAGCACATCTACTATACTTCTATGAGGCCAAAGGCATCTGCAGTACAATACCATTTCAGAGGATCCCAGCAAATTTGGCCCCAATCTCTCTGGAAAATCCATTAGGAAAAACAAGTTGGACAATCAAATATTACACAGTGCTTAACACCTCTTTTCAATTGCTAGCCGTTTAATTCTCTGTGAATTCTAATTGCAACTGTAGCACCACACTGGTCTTTTTAAATGACTTCTTCTCCGGTTTGAAATGTATGAAATCCACGGTGGAGCTGAAATGACTTCACAAAGGTTCACATTAAATAACAGCCAGCTAATTGCTTTGTCCTCCCTTTTGTCCTGCCACTGTGCATGTTATCCCGCCTCGCCTCGTTCATATATCTTACAGTAATGAGTAAAGGAAAGCCCAGCACCTGCAGACTGTAATTAAACATATAAATTCTCCCCATGTGGAATTATTTGTGGTCACCCATTGATTTATAAGGCTCCCTAAATTGCAATGTTGAGCTTCTTTTCGTTTGCCTCTGAAAGGGCTAAAAGTGAAAGTAATTCATCAGAGGTCTTGGCCAGAAGAAAGCTCCTCTAAAACTTGGCCCGGTCGAAAGTAGAGTTTTCTATTTCTTTCCGTCTATGCTGTCGTGTTAAATCTCAGAAACTTCTCTGGTCGGTCCACTAAAGGTTGTCGAGGTAAGGCAGTGAATTGGAAACTATCCCAATTCTGATATCTTTAAGTCAACGTTAACCAGAGTGATCGGACTGTAATTTCCAACACTAATGATTAGCTACAAGTTCACCCCAATCAGTCAAATATAGAAGACATTGGATTTTATCATTCAGACATTTGTCGTAACATTTCTTAACTGCTTTCAGGCAAATACACAAGTTTCATTTCAATAATTTTTTCCCTGAAAAAAAGTTGTGTTTTTAAGGATTATTGGCTTTGCTACTTTGGAGTCATTGGCTTTGGTCTGTGTTTCTGAAGGGTAGGACCCACAGTGTAAAGTGATGAGGTGGCCGTGATAATGCCTGAACAACCCTCTCACCTGGGAGGGCCTGTGACTATCTGAATGTCACTCATCGAGCTGTTTATAATTTATTACACTGGTGGGATTATTAACTGATACAATCTTAATGATACAGGGTAACAATGGGGACTTGAATGTGTGTGTTTGTGTGTATATGTG
>NC_059228.1:27077489-27082489 GCF_020615455.1 Coregonus clupeaformis | reverse complement strand
AGTTTTTCATTGCCCCAAAAAGTATGTAAATGTAGTGTCTTGTAAGGCCAGAGATCTCCACCAATTATCTCTGATGACATTTCCTCCATCTCCTTCTAACCTGCACAGCTTTTTTTTAGGGCGGCAGGTAGTCTAGTGGTTAGAGCTTTTGGCCAGTAACCACAAGTTGGTTCAAATACCGGAGCCAACAAGGTGACAAATCTGTCGATGTGCCCTTGAGCAAGGCAACTAACCCTAATTTGCTCCTGGGGTGACATACTACTATTGCTGACCCTGTAATACAACACATTTTACTGCGCTGTACTATGTGACAATAAAAACATATTTATTTTAAATGTCTCACTACCATCCTGCTTATCAGTCTGCACTGTTTGTTCTATTGATTCTCCAGACTGGATAGTACTGCTCCAGTCCATGTAGGCACTGTGTGAGTGCTGATTTTTAAAACTGAAATGCAAAAAAAGAAATGGAATATGTGATAGCCTCCCATAATGGGCCTGAAATCTATGTCATTATCTCGTATCAGACATCCTTTTTTTAAGAGCATCAGGAGTTACCAACATTTTACATGAATTTCAGCTCTGGCCCGCTATTGAGAGTGGAATACATTTGCTAGATCGGTCTGCCCGGGTCCCCAATGGCTGCCTTTTTGTTCACAAACACTCTGCAAAGCTCCCACAAAAACCCTACCGTGATCAAATCTACACACATCGAAAGTGAAAGAGAAGGGAGAGGAAATAAAAGAGAGAGAGTGCTTTAGTAATAACCCGCTGATTACCACACTGTTACTGCATTTTGGCTCCAAACATGCATTTATATATTAAATTGCATGTAGAATTTATACATATAGGGCAGTAAAACCAGTTATTGTGTGTATGTGTGTGTGCCGCCACGTGCATTGTCCTTTCTTTCAGTGTGGGCTTTCTGGGAGTCTCAGTCAGCTGCCTCAGATTGGATTAGACACCTTAATGTTTTATTAGAGAGGAGTGCTCACAGATAATTAAAGAGTTCTTAGAGAGGAAGGGGGGTAGATCTGCTCTCCGTGGCTAAGGGGGACATCTGTTTGCCTGCGGGGGGGGGGTCAGGCTCTCAGAGGCTGGGGGGTGAGGGCCGCTGGGGAGCACAGAGACAGCCACAAACACACCAGAGCCCTAATGGCAATGCTGGCAGGCTGGGTTTCCTCCAGGCCCCATGTTGGAGCAGGATACTGTGGGCAGGGCAGGGGCACGCCACAAAGAAAACAACAACACCTCAGCGAGGCCTAATTGGAGTGGTGCTAGGGTCAGTGGCTCTGCAATATGTTGTGCATAAGTTACCATGGTTATAAACACTCAATTATGGGATGTTTGGCCTCCACTCCAGAAGAAAAGTTGAAATTGTGTTTCATTAGCTGAAAACTTTGAACAGACTGCTTACAGAGACACAGAATGCCTCACACAGTGAGTTCACATAAAAAAGTTTCCCTAAAAACCTCAGTGAATAATAGGCTAGTCTTGTATCCGGGGGCATGTTTTCCAATGAGCACCTTGGAACACCCTTACAAAATGCTGAGCCAAGTTCCCTCAATCATCTCTCACTGGGCCACTGTCTTGACCCCAAAGGGTCAGAGTACATGTTGCCCCTAACCAATGATACAGGGTCAGGTATGTTTTTCATCCCCTAATGGTTAACTATTGGGGGTTATGGTAAACTGATCGTAGGTCTGCGGCTAAGGGCAACTTCTAGCACCCTCCCTCTGCTCAACACCTCTATGTTTAGTCACTAGGGTAGAAAACAGCAGGGAAGCGCCCTGTGCAAAGAGGGGAGTGAATAGGCCTCTAAACTCCTGCTAACCATCCATGGAGTAGGTAGAGTTGCCCCCAAACCACTGATCTAGGGTTAGACAGTTTTTCATCCCCCTGGTTAGGGTTGGGATTGGGGGTCGGATAATCTGATCCTAGATCTGTGGTTAAGGGCAACGTCTACCTCGAGCGCCAGCCAAGCAGCCTACTGTGGCCAGGATGAAAGGAAGTGAACTGTACAGGCCTGCGGTATTGATGTTGAAGAAAATGAGCTCCTTTAGCGCGAGAAGCGCCCTGACTCCTCCATCGATCCGAGCAGGCAAAATGTAGAAATAGACACAGTAAATCTGGAGCCCGTCTAACAGGTTAACGGCGGCCATCTTTTTTATGTAAACTGGGCCAATATTCCCACATTGATGTTTTCTAGAGGCCAGTAAAGCATTTGAAAGCTATCGGCTTGTTTTGTTCTTTTCTATTTGGGTGAGTGATAGTGTTTTTTAGAGATCGAGAATCCCAGTTGAGTTTTTGTTACAGTTATTGTTATTAGTTATAGGAATAAGTAGTAGTCATAGTAATTGTAATAATGTGTAGTAATACCAGTTGTGTTACTTGTCATGATGGCAGTAGTTGTCAGCAGTTAGGTTGGTAGATGTACAGTTGTAGTGCACTGCAATCTTTAAATCTTCACCACACGTTGATACCATAGACGTCTAGTGGAGTTCCAGTTGCAGGTTGGCCTTTATTGAGATGACTCCTGTACTGGAGGCAGCTCTGCAGAGTGGTCACTAGCCGGCACAGCCACAAAGTCATAACATCTGATTTTAAACCTAACCTTAACCCTAACCTTAACCAAACTGCTAACCCTAATGCCTGACGCTAACCTTAAATTAAGACCAAAAAGCAAAAACATTTTTCATAAATTTTTACAATATAGCCAATTTTTACTTTGCAGCTGGCACATCTAGCAGAAACTACTCGGTTCTGGCTACAGGGCAAGACTCATGATAATAAACGTCAACCTGCGTTCCTTGCATTGATTTGACCATTAGTTTATCCCTCCGCACTGCCAATAGTTCTAAGATTACCATAACAATAACCTACTGTATGTGTCCTGGGCTAATACCTCTGTGAATGTGTCTTCGTGAATGTGTGTGTGTGTGTGTATGAAAGACTGCCCGACACATACATCTGCTTTATCATTGGGATCCAGCATACCTTCCATCCTTCCATCTTAACGCAGCCAATTAATGTTCAGAGATTGTGTATGCGGCCCCCCTGTGTGAATTTCCATGCAGGGCTCAGAAAAGAAGCGAGAAGAGAAGGTAGCGATAGATGAAGGAGGAGAAAGGGGTAGTGATGGGGAGAGCAAGACAGAAAGGAAGAGAGAGAGAGAGCGAGCCAGAGGTGGAGGAGAGGAGAGGAGACTGACACTTGGCTTCGTCTCCTGTGAGACATGCCTCAGGGGAAGTAACAGGAACATTAAAAGAATAGAAGAGGAAAAACACTGGGACATGACAGAAAAACAAAAACAATCAGGCCTAGTTTGATTGGCAGGACCCCTGAGGGCAGTCCCACCTGGGAATAGAGCTAATTGATGAGGGGTCACATGGTCCTTATTGCCCCTCCAACTCCTCCTGCCCCCTACAGGGACTTATGGACAAGGGCAAAGGGGGGTTCAGGGTAGGAACAGGAGTAAGGGGTTGAGGAGGGGTGTGGGATATGAATTGAAGAGCAGGCTTAGGGGATGACTGGTAGAGGATAACAGTTAAAGGATAAGTAGATGGAAGAACATAGGCATATGATAATTTAGGTTTATTGAGAGTGTCATGTTATTGGTGGGTCATGGGCAAGGTACTGAAGGAGGGAGAGGTGAGGATTGTAGTAGAGGAAACTGAGGAGGGAGATAAGTGGCATTGGAATGTACCATTTCAAAGAATACCCTCAGGGTTAAAGACATGCTCCGGTACTTTGGCGACTAAGAAAGTATTTTTTAAACCTCCCGCTTTGGGCTGAATGTGTCAACGTGTATTTCATACATGCATAATCTTTGAACAGAATTACTGTTTTACCTCAATTAGCCATGAAATCCCTAACTGTTTTCTTGAAGCTGTGCCGCACCATTTTCCCTACATTTCCCCCCACGTGGGCCAGCCCCCTAGGCAATGAGCTTCAGCCCCTCGCTTTTGGGTGACAGCTAGCAAGAGACTTGCCCAGCATTATCCAATGAGGTTGCAGGGCGGGCCTAACGCCTCAGTGGACAGCATAGAGAGAGAGAGAGCAATGACGTGGTGCACATATCTGCACATATGTGACGTAGTACGCAATTATCGGGGACCTCTTTTGGCTCTTGAGCGCTACTTTCAGAACTACTGGCTAAAATGTATACAAAAGTACCAGAACATCTCTTTAGTGGACAATAGGCCTAAGTGATCATCAGTGAGGTACTTCAACATGGTATTGGCACCACACACAGCTAGCATTTAATTGGGAAGCATTGTGTGAGTAGACGACCGTAGTGAATTCAAAATGACTGCAACAGAATATTTAAGTCCAAAGTTGGAGGAAAGTGGAAAGCGGGTTGGAAGTGAGATGTAACAGTAATTAGAAGAGGAACTGGTATTAGAGATTCCCAAAGGAACAGCTGAGTCACCTGCTGTGTGTGTGTGTGTGTTTGTGTGTGTGTGTGTGTGTGTGTGTACTCCTGGCTTAGCTTGCCTAGACCCACCAGGGAGTGAGGACTCTTGGCTTAACTGTGAGATGTACCTGTCTCCATGCTCCAGGCTGAAGAGGCTGGTTAGCATATGCGTGGCCATGTGTGTGTTTACCCTATCTCTCTCAGTGTGTGGTGTGTGTGGTGTGTGTGTGTGTGTGCCTCTCTCTCCTCATTGTCTCACCTGAGACTGGTTTTCTAAGATTAATGAAGGTCACTGGAATCCTCAGAAGTATTCTGATAATTAAGGCTTTGTTTATCAAAAACAAGTTATATTAAGAGCAAAAAGATTTATGGTAATTATTCATAATCTTTACAATTCAAGTGTAGCCACCTCATTTGTGCCTTTAATTCTTCTTGTTAATGTTTTGCATAAATCTGCATAATTACTTGAGATGCCTGTTGTAATTTTGACAGCTACTCAGTTCGTGTGCACTAAAGGATATCGAAGGCAGCGCATGCTGCATACTTATAAACGTACGTATGGTCTTAGTATAATGTTTCCACAA
>NC_059228.1:27002489-27072489 GCF_020615455.1 Coregonus clupeaformis | reverse complement strand
TGATTTTAGCACAAAAATTCTGCGATAAACAGCAAATGTGCCCTCTCTGGTCTTGGCTCGTGCGCTCTAGCCAACAGCTTGCAGAAAGGCCTACAGTGCAGAGGTTAGGCTACATGATACGATTATGGATAAGATCAATTTGATTTGTTAATTGGCAGCCAATCACCGATTATCATGTCACCAGCATATAAATGAAGACCCTGGATATTTATTGGAAAGGAGCATAAAGCTCATCACTGTGCACTTCCAACACCCTGTGAAGTTCATCATAATTGATGTAATCTGTAGCCTAATAAACTGTGCATGCTTTTCCAAGTCGTAGGGCTAGGACCACAACATAGCATCCTGTGACTGCAAGTTTACTGCGACATGGTTATTCTATCAACACAAATGTGCAAAAAAGCGTTTACACTGCCATTTGTAGCATTATTTATTTCACCGACAAAACATTATCCACCCCTGTCTAGCGTATTTTGCTTAGTCGTCATTTAGGAAAGTTTACCAACAATTAGGCCTATGCTGTTTCCATCAGGCCTGTCGCAAGTTTTTTTTAATTCAACATGTACTTTACTCGTATAAAAATGATTGGATGGAAACATGGTTTTTGACTAAAGAACAATTTAAAGTGCTATAATTGGTGTTTAATGTTCTGTCGGTTATTTTAAGGAATGGAACTAACTGGATGATTGAGGTCACACTCACAGATCAAAATCTGTCAAATGAAGAGGTGCGTTTTTGTTTGCACTGTTCTTGTAACTGTTTAATGTTATTTTTCTCCAAAGTCTCAAAAATATCATTCTTTTAGCATGTATTTTTCAAATACAAAAATTCCATACAGCATACAGGTAACTGCCAACATAAAGGAAACACTTGAGTAAATGAGGGATACTGAGTATATTGAAAGCAGCTTCCACACAGGTGCTGTTCCTGAGTTAATTAAGCAATTAACATCTCATCATGCTTAGGATCATGTATGAAAATGCCCAGTTGCCCATTATTTTGGCTGCCATGGCTAGAAGAAGAGATCTCAGTTACTTTGAAAGGGGGGTCTCAAAGGAGCATTTGGGTTAAAGTGTGTGTGTGTGTGTGTGTGTGTGTCTCATTGACCAGATCTCAACCCAATAAACACGTATGGGAGATTCTGGAGCGGCACCTGAGACAGCATTTTCCACCACCTTCAACAAAACACAAAATGATGGAATTCCTTGTGGAAGAATGGTGTCTTATCCCTCCAATAGACTTCCAGACACTTGTAGAATCTATACCAAGGCGCACTGAAGCTGTTCTGGCGGCTGGTGGTGGCCCAACGCCCTATTAAGACGCGTTATGTTGGTGTTTCCTTTATGTAAGTGTCATCCCAATGTTTTAAAATCAACTCCTGATATTTTCTGTATTTCTACAAAACAAGTGTTTTAATGCATCATGATGAACTCATCAACTAACCTTGCTCTAGCATAGCAGGCCTCTGTTCTCTTTAACACCCACTCTTAGGCCTGTGTTTAGTATGCACAGGCAACAAGACTTATTGACAGATTTTTTTCCATCAGCAAATTACATGTTTCCAGCTTAATTGTTATTGGAGATTTTATCAGGAGTTTGATGCAGCTCTCGCTTGAACCTGTTAACTGCTGACAGTTTTGTGAAGGGGCGGAGAAAGGAAAGGATGCAAAATAACCCTGTTGTATAATTAATGACCCTTAGAATGGAGGGAGAACTTTTTCTCTATTTTCTTCTCTCCTCTTTAGGATGGACAGCTGGTGCTATCATGTCTATTTGACCTCTGCAGGGTGTTGTGTTAGATAGCGATACAGTGTGGTGCATTTATGGGGAATGAAGGATGTGCCTAATGCATGGGAAAACGACACACACAAATCAAATCAAATGTTATTTTTCACATGTGCCGAATACAACAGGTGCAGAGTTAAACAATTATAATAAAATGAAAAATAGTAAAACAAGAGGAATAAAATACACCAGATTGGAGGTATATACAGGGAGTACCAGTACCAAATCAATGTGCAGGGGTACGAGGTATTTGAGGTAGATATGTAGATGAAGGCAGGGTTAAGTGACTAGACACACTGATGACTGAAGTTCATTCAGTCTTTTTTATTTACTGCTTGCTATCTTTCCATTGATTAATCTAAATGGATTTAGATTATCTCTGCCTTATGCAAAAAGCCTGAGCTGGAGTCACAGACTCCCTAAAGATAGCAGGGTAAACAACTTTGCTGTAACTCTGCCATCCCTTAATTCCAAATGGGCCACCCTTTTTAACCCTACCCTTATCTTCAATCTGGGGGCTTTGATGTTCTAACTGTAATCAACCAGTCCAGACGATAGATGTGCATCTGACATCGGGCAATCGGCGGAATCTAAATCGTTACATCTCACCTGACATTAATGTGGCATTTTTGTCAGGGCAAGGTAAAAAGTGACGCACAGTTCAGGGAGACATAATTCTTTCAGCCTGAAAATGGCATATTCATATTAGCTGGGAATTAGCTCCTTTAGATGTTGAGAAAATCCAGTGTGCAGGGAAAGTGTGAGAGTCCGCTCTTATCTGCACACGTCTAGGCACAATGTGTCAGGGCCGCTGGTCCCTATTCACGCAGACAGCTATTTACCTAACTCTTTCTGACATTTCAGATAAGCATCTGAACGGAAGCTCACAACTACAGCAGACAGGGTTTGTCAAATAATGAAGGAATTTTACATGTTTACTACTAAAATATCATCCATTTAAATGGATGTCTGGATTTTTATCAGTCAATCTATGCTCCTCGCGACTGTTCCCAATGTATATGTGTCAGAGGTTGACGGGGTTAGGGACATTTCGTTGAGGGGTGTGTGTATGCTCAAATGTGTGTGTGCTACGGTGTACTGTTAAATTATTCACCAACTCTGTCCTTTTTAATATGCCAATATTTTCAGAAGAATTATCTAGGGAAACTGTTTCATATGCTAATACCTTGTATGCAGGGTAAACATAATATTGACCGCTCGGTTGCTACATGTACTGAAGCTCATTGGACAGATTAGGCATCTGTCATTAACTGTACGTGTTGGGTTGTGGCTGAGTGTAAACACCGCAAACAAATTATCCTTGGATTAACACCAACCTTTTATCATTGGTGTAAGAGGATGAACATATCAAAGCTACCACACGAAGGGCTTACCAGCAATATGAAACGAGGTGAGGAAAACCCTACTGGAAAGTGGAGAAAAATAACATGATAAAGCAGTCTGTCAATATTTGTATTAGTATTCATAGATTCATGAAGTCAATCAGACACGTGGGATATTGTGTTTGGTAGTGATTTAACCATGGCACAAGGGTAAAACTAGTGGGTAAAAACTAGGGCCAGAGTATATACAGAAATTTGGTGGTGCACCATTATAGTAAGAAGGGGGATTAACCAGGTGGGACTTGGGTAAACCTGATGCACTATGGGAGTAATGAGGGTAAAACTGATGCATTGTGGGCGTAATAGTCCCTGGTCCAAACCGAGAGAGAGAGAGATAAAAGGTAGGAACACAGTGATCTCACTCCACCCTGTTCACTGTGTGTGTGCGTATGTGTGTCTGACAGTCCCTTTCAGATTACACATCCCGAGTTCTGGGCTAAAAGGCCAGCGTGCCTTATCTGCACCTAGAAAGCCTTCCGCACCTTGTGTGTGTGTGTGACCGTGTGTGACTGCATGTGCCACCATGGTGTGCATGCAAATATCCTCCCCTTTGTGTCACACACGTACCATCCGTCTCCCTCGAGCAGTGAGGAACGCACAGGCCAAACCATAGCATATTTAGTCTGCATTTACTGTATTTTTCCCGGGTGTCATTCATGTTTTAATTAATTGTTCCCAATATAACAATTGAGTCAGTTAATAAGGATAAATGAGATGCCATCACAGAAGAACAGGTATCCAAACTGACCTAGTGATATGACAAAACTGGTCTCTGGAAAACAGGATTCAAATAACATAACATAATGGGAATGCAATAACCATCATGCAGCACAGTCCTGAGAAAGCATTCCATGTACATCCATGTGTTATAGGGTTATGACCAGTCAGCCATGTAATAGAACAATCACTCTGTCACTCATCCTCTCCTCTCCTCTTTTTCTGTAACTTTTGTGTCATCTGACATCCTACCTATACTGTAGGACTGTACTGCATGTCATCTATGAAATATATGGTATTGTCACCTTGTGAAAATCCTTCTGTTACACATCTTTGTTCACCTAAATGCATTTCCATTCTCATCTCTCTGTGTGCACTTTATTTGAATGAAGATGCTCGCTCTCTGGGTTCTATTTTAATAAACCTAATGCAATGATACATTTAAGCAGTAACGGTAGCGCTATGGGTTCGGGGTGTGTCAGAAATATTTTTGCTATTTTCACAACCAAGAACGATGTGCGCAGTGCTGGCGGTGGCTCAAAAGGGCTGGGTTTTGATGAATGAATCAACTGTAGGTGTGTTGAGGCTTGACCCCTCACTGGCCAATCAAAATATGCTCCATGGCTAAATATGTGGTTGCTTCAAGTTGTGTATTTACTGTCTTTTATGTATTGCCTTGGAATCAACTCCAATTCCAATGTTAGTCCATTACAGTTTGTTAAATAGCTTAAAGAAACAAAATAACAAAATGTAGACCTATCCCATCTTTGCTAAATACGTTTACTTTAACCAGTGGTGATTGTAGCATGTACAGTTGAAGTCGGAGGTTTGCATACACTTAGGTTGGAGTCATTAAAACTCGTTTTTCAACCACTCCACAAATGTCTTGTTAACAAACTATAGTTTTGGCAAGTCAATTAGGACATCTACTTTGTGCATGACGCAAGTAATTTTTCCAACAATTGTTTACAGACGGATTATTTCACTTATAATTCACAGTATCACAATTCCAGTGGGTCAGAAGTTTACACACACTAAGTTGACTGTGCCTTTAAACAGCTTGGAAAATTGTCATGGCTTTAGAAGCTTCTGATAGGCTAATTGACATCATTTGAGTCAATTGGAGGTGTACCTGTGGATGTATTTCAAGGCCTACCTTCAAACTCAGTGCCTCTTTGCTTGACATCATGGGAAAATCAAAAGATATCAGCCAAGACCTCAGAAAAAAAATTGTTGACCTCCACAAGTCTGGTTCATCCTTGGGAGCAATTTCCAAACACCTGAAGGTACTACGTTCATCTGTACAAACAATAGTACGCAAGTATAAACACCATGGGACCACACAGCCGTCATACCGCTCAGGAAGGAGACGCGTTCTGTCTCCTAGAGATGAACGTACTTTGGTGCGAAAAGTGCAAATCAATCCCAGAACAACAGCAAAGGACCTTGTGAAGATGCTGGAGGAAACAGGTACAAAAGTATCTCTATCCACAGTAAAACGAGTCCTATATCGACATAACCTGAAAGGCCGCTCAGCAAGGAAGAAGCCACTGCTCCAAAACCGCCATAAAAAAGCCAGACTACGGTTTGCAACTGCACATGGGGAAAAATATCGTACTTTTTGGAGAAATGTCCTCTGGTCTGATGAAACAAAAATAGAACTGTTTGTCCATAATGACCATCATTATGTTTGGAGGAAAAAGGGGGACCTTGCAAGCCGAAGAACACCATCCCAACCGTGAAGCACGGGGGTGGCAGCATCATGCTGTGGGGGTGTTTTGCTGCAGGAGGGACTGGTCCACTTCACAAAGTAGATGGCATCATGAGGAAGGAAACTTATGTGGATATATTGAAGCAACATCTCAAGACATCAGTCAGGAAGTTAAAGCTTGGTCGCAAATGGGTCTTCCAAAAGGACAATGACCTCAAGCATACTTCCCAAGTTGTGGCAAAATGGCTTAAGGACAACAAAGTCAAGGTATTGGAGTGGCCATCACAAAGCCCTGACCTCAATCCTATAGAAAATATGTGGGCAGAACTGAAAAAGCGTGTGCGAGCAAGGAGGCCTACAAACCTGACTCAGTTACACCAGCTCTGTCAGGAGGAATGGGCCAAAATTCACCCAACTTATTGTGGGAAGCTTGTGGAAGGCTACCCGAAACGTTTGACCCAAGTTAAACAATTTAAAGGCAATGCTACCAAATACTAATTGAGTGTATGTAAACTTATGACCCACTGGGAATGTGATGAAATAAATAGAAACTGAAATAAACATTCTCTCTACAATTATTCTGACATTTCAATTTCTTAAAATAAAGTGGTGATCCTAACTGACCTAAGACAGGGAATTTTTACTAGGATTAATTGTCAGGAATTGTGAAAAACTGAGTTTAAATGTATTTGGCTAAGGTGTATGTAAACTTCCGACTTCAACTGTAAATCTTGGTTGGGCAAACTCAAATTTTTTTTGTTGTAGATTCATGCCAGCAATGCCACAACACAACACTAAACAATACATGAATCGCCTTTTAATGGTGACAAATTGTGCCCACAAACTGTTAGGGCCTACATAAAGCTGTCCCAACAGCAGAGCTTTCCTTTCAGCACCATGAAGTGAATCCTTACCACCGCTACACTGGCTATCAGCGGAGCCTTGTCTGGCAGAGAAACAGTTCATTCAGCCTCATTTGCTGCCTTTTTAAAAAACATAGCTGAAATGTCAAATTTCCTAGACAAATTTTTTGTTTCTACTGACAATTGAGATGTACAAACTATGGCATAAGGGAACGATGAGCGGATAAGAGGCAATCTGTAATTTCGATTAATACATTAATGAGTGAGCAAAGACGGGCTCCTGAGTGGCGCAGCAGTCTAAGACACTGCATCTCAGTGCTTGAGGCGTTGCTATAGACCCCCTGGTTCGATTCCAGGCTGTATCACAACCGGCCGTGATTGGGAGTTCCATAGGGCGGCGCACAATTGGCCCGGGTTTGGCCGGTGTAGGCCGTCATTGTAAATAAGAATTTGTTCTTAACTGACTTGCCTAGTTAAATAAAGGTAAAAAAATAAATATAACTATTTGTTCAGCACTTTTGAAATGTACAGAATTCAGAACATGGGCCGTTCTTACAGTATTCTCCCTGTACACCAGGATATATAAAGGGGGCATATGAAAGCTTTTACAGTATTCGCTGATGACATTTCTCTAAAACAGACTATAGAACAGTTGTCACGACTTCCTCCGAAGCTGCCTCCCCTCTTTGTTCGGGCAGGCTTTGGCGTGCGTCGTCACCGGCCTTCTAGCCACTGCCGCTCCATATCTCATCGTTCCATTTGTTTTGTCTTGTCTATTACACACACCTGGTTCATATCCCCTCATTAGTACATATAGTGGCGGCAGGTAGCTTAGTGGTTAAGAGCGTAGTGTCAGTAACCGAAAGGTCGCTGATTCTAATCCCTGAGCCGACTAGGTGAAAAATCTGTCAATGTGCCCTTAAGCAAGTCACTTAACCCTAATTGCTCCTGTAATTCGCTCTGGATAAGAGCGTCTGCTAAATGACTAAAATGTAAATGTGTAAGTGTTCCCCTTGTGGGTGATTGTGAGTAGCTCGGTTAAGCTACGTGGATTTTGTATTGCCGGGGTATATTTTCCCCATGTGCTTGTTTTGTTCCAGTGCGCCTGTTTTGCGTTATCCAGCGTAACTCTGTGCTATGGAATAAACTCTGTATTCTGTGATTTACCCTCCTGCGCCTGACTCCTTCAAATCACCTATCACAACAGTAGGCTAAATTCTGAGGGGGAAAGGGGCCAAATTATTAGAGTGAGGCACATGGGCTACTAACAGCTTACTACACAACATACACTTTGTATTACTTTCTTAGCTACAGTATACATATCTCCCTGGCATATTACATCATTTATGCAGCAGCATACAATACATTTTTGTTGTGCTCACTTGAACAGGAAGGTAGCGCAGCGGTCCTTGTGGGCAAATTTTGTCATCAAAGTCTGGCATTCTCTGGATTTATGGTGCTTTCAAGACAACTGGGAACTCTGAAAAAAAACCAAGGTTGAATCATGACGTCAGTGATCTTCAGGTCTGAGCTCTAGAAAGAGGCCCGAGTTCCCGACTTGGAATTCTGAGTTCGGTGACTGTTCAAAACGTATTTTCTCAGTCGGAGCTCATTTTTTTTCAGAGTTCTCAGTTGACTTGATCTCACTGAAGTCTGAGATTTCCCAGTTCCGAGTTTCCAGTTGTTTTGAACGAAGTCATGCTGGATTGACAGCAAAGCCAATGTATTCAACCATTTCTGGCCCATGGTGTTGCATGTGAATGTTTATCCTTTTAAGCTTGGAAAAGAGACCCTTAAACCCAGACTTGGACCACACACCCTCTCCACTGAATAGCAAGCTAGTGATTGCTTTGCAACACTTGCAGTTAGCCACTGATTCCTTCCAAACCACTCATTGTTGAATTTGCGATTTCCAACTTGTTATGTAATGTTTATGTCCAATGGCCGATGAGCACCAATACGTTTTATCTATAATTTATCTTCATATGTCAAGGATTGAAAAGGATTTGCCAGTAGATTGTCGACTTGATTCATAATGATGACTGCTTGTCTAGCTTGCTAGCTAAGATTTTGGAAGTATGATGATCAGTCCAATCAAAGCTACGGTTGATATAACATGATTTGACGTCATTTTATCTGTGGCCAATGACCTTGAGCCTTCTTGGATGGGCACTTCTAATGTAAATATATGGCAGCACCCAAGGGGCTTGAATTTCCAACATCTCCCTGTAGATTTTGCGGTGACATAGTGTCCCCATGAGTGACAGAACACTGACCCAATCATGGCGCAACTAGAGAACATTACCAAGAAATACGCTCTGTATTTTCCGCTGGCTGCCCCACCACCACAGAAAGCACTGAGCTAGGCTGACACACCTGCATTTTGGAGCTGCCTTACTCAAGAAAGCAAAAAAGAGACCATGTTTGTATGTGGCTTTATTAACTTAATTATACATGTTTTGCATTGTTTGCAAAATATAAATGCAACATGCAACAATTTCAAAGATTTTACTGAGCTACAGTTCATATAAGGAAATCAGTCAATTGAAATAAATTCATTAGGCCCTAATCTGTGGATTTCACATGATTGGGAATATAGACATGCATCTGTTTGTCACCAATACCTTAAAAAAAAGGTAGGGTCACGGATCAGAAAACCAGTCAGTATCTGGTGTGACCACCATTTGCCTCATGCAGCGCAACACATCTCCTTCGCATAGAGTTGATCAGGCAGTTGATTGTGGCCTATGGAATGTTGTCCCACTCCTCTTCAATGGCTGTGCGAAATTAATGGATATTGGCGGGAACTGGAACACGCTGTTGTACACGTCGATACAGATCATCCCAAACATGCTCAATGGGTGACATGTCTGGTGAGTATGCAGGCCATTAAAGAACAGGGACATTTTCAGCTTCCAGGAATTGTGTACAGATCCTTGCGACATGGGGCTGTGCATTATCGTGAAACATGAAGTCAAAGATGTTCTCATTGTTCAATCTGTGATGAAGTGATGGTCGCGGATGAATGCAGACCCGGCGCCAGAACAAATCAGTTGGATGGGCATTTGATTTCCATGGAAGGGCCCGTTTTTTCACTGCACCTCCTATGTGTGCAGGCGCTTGAACACATGTTTTAATGGATGTAATAGTAAAGACAATAGGCAACTCATGAGTTTCAAGTTTGGGGAAGCTTACAATTTGTCCTAACATTTCTGCTTATCTGCGTGCCAGTTATGAATATTTATAAATGTACATTTTCGTGGAACTGTTTCATTTCAATAATAGCGTTTTAGTTTCTCAAAATCATTATCAAGTGGTTAATCATAGAAATTGGAAGTAAAATTATACAAATCTAAAAGTTAAAATTCAACTATGGTGAGAGCACTAGCCTCTGCTATGTGGACACATTGATCCATTAGCGGCTAAAGAAATTAGAGCATGGAACTCAGAGATAGCCTATAGGCCAATGCAGCAGTAGTAACTTCCATCGTCAACTAAGTAAATACATAGGCCTAAAGCGGACAAATGAAAACTGTAGGAAATATCCTGATGAAAATTCTGGGTCTTTCAATCACATTCATATCTGTTCTCCGCCTGTTTGCCTTCCTGTCTATCTGTCTTGACTTTAGCTATTGCTAGTGAAGTTCAACA
Source organism: Coregonus clupeaformis (assembly GCF_020615455.1). NCBI lineage: Eukaryota > Metazoa > Chordata > Actinopteri > Salmoniformes > Salmonidae > Coregonus > Coregonus clupeaformis. The sequence continues at coordinate 27,062,359 of NC_059228.1, read as the reverse complement.
TTGTATCAAATTATCACAGTCCTGCCCTGAAACTGTTGCTAACAAACTTGCAACATTGTATCAACTAGCCTATTCCGGGCCCTCAAAGTTTCATGCGCCAGTGAGCACGGGACAGAAAGCTGTTTTTTATGACGTTTCCACTGGGTATATGAGATCATCAGATCATGATATTTTGCTCTTTCACACCGAGGCTTGGTGATTATGGAGGCCAGGAGTGTTGGAAAGATTGTTTAAATACTGAGGAACTATCATTCGCGATGGATGTACAAATTTTTTTACGAAAAGATACACATGCATGCATTCTGGAGACGCACCATATCTTTGCCACACCCCACTCCCCTTCTTGATGCAATATTTTAAATTATACTCAGACACATTATCTTCACACATATTTTATACGCTTTTCTCTGACAGCCGCAACTCAATCCGCTAGACATATTGCCACCCGCACTACCCAAATTGCGGGCTTCCCAAACACTTTTTTAAAAAGAAGCTAATGATCCTCTGTGGCTAAGTCATGCTCCCTGGTGAAGTACTTCGAATGAGGCCATTCCAGCATCCTAATGGTGCACTGTGCATTCGTCAACATTCCTTTCCAATTGTGGTCTAAGGCACTGCATCGCAGTGCTAGCTGTGCCACTAGAGATCCTGGTTCGAATCCAGGCTCTGTCGTAGCCGGCCGCGACCGGGAGACCCATGGGGCGGCGCACAATTGGCCCAGCGTCGTCCAGGGTGGGGGAGGGAATGGCCGACAGGGATGTAGCTCAGTTGGTAGAGCATGGCGTTTGCAACGCCAGGGTTGTGGGTTCGATTCCCACGGGGGGCCAGTATAAAAAATCAAAAAAGTATGTATGCACTCACTAACTGTAAGTCGCTCTGGATAAGAGTGTCTGCTAAATGACTAAAATGTAAACAAATGTAATGAAACCAGAGATTCTTATAATGACGAGATTCTCATGTCTCCGCCCTATCAATGAAGGTTTTTGTCCAAAAGGCTTGAAGGCAGGTGACAAGCTTAAGTCTGCATATTATTCCCATAGAAATGCATTGGGCCTTTACTGGACAGACTTTGGTAAGAGTGAGCCCTCTCGCTTCGCCTCTTCCTCTCTGCTGAAACTATATCACGGGAGGAAGCATCAGAGCGAGCGAAACAGCGCCCCTCTGTATGTAGCCCATGTATCTGATGCTATCTGGCCAGAAATAGTATGACATGCCATACTCTTTTGGTCCAGACAGCATCAGATACATGGTCTACACATACTGAGACAGAGGGGCGCTGTTTCGCTCGCTCGGATGCTTTAACTGAGATTGATTCGTCTTTCTGTCGGCGCGCCCTACTGGTCAAATAAATGATCAATATTTCAATATTTGGACGGGCAAGGAGGTACGGTAGGGCGGGCCAGGCCCCCTAAGTCCCACCCATAACGCCGGCCCTGGCTGAATAGCACGACAATGGGCCTCAGGATCTTGTCACGGTATCTCTGTGCATTGAAATTGCCATCGATAAAATGCAATTATGTTTGTTGTCTGTAGCTTATTCCTGCCAATACCATCACCTCACTGCCGCCATGGGGCACTCGATTCACAACGTTGACATCAGCAAACCAATAAGCTTTCTGTGCGTATGGAACATTTCTGGGATGTTTTATTTCAGCTCATGAAACATGTTGTGTTTATATATTTTTCTGATATAGGGGCCTACTGCATTATGGCTGAGCATGGACATGCCAAATATTGTCAAATATTGTCAATAAGTCATTATTGATAAGGCCTAAAAAGAGAGTGAATAATTTGAATCAAATTCTATGTCTAAATACACTTACAGGCACCATAATTGGGCATAACATTTTAAAACAACGCAGACTATGGATGTCACGCCCTGGCTCTGGGGACTATGTTATGTTGAGCCAGGGTGTGTGATTCTATGTTTGTATATCTATGTTGGCCTGAGTGACTCCCAATCAGAGGCAACGAGTGTCAGCTGGTTGTCTCTGATTGGGAGCCATATTTAACTGTCTGTCTTTTCACTTTGTGTTGTGGTTTCTTGTTCGTGTTGTAACCATAGACGTCACGTTTTTCGTTTTGATCGTGTGATCATTTAATAAATATAATATGTTCACCTTCAACGCTGCGCATTGGTCCTCCTCATTAGACGATCGTGACAGAAGAAACCACCATAACAGGACCAAGCAGCGTGAAGAAGAGAGAGGATGGACTTGGGAGCAGTGGAGTAGGAGTCTCGACTGGGCCAAGCCAAGAGAAGAGGAGAGAGGTTGGACTTTGGAGCAGTGGGGTGAGAGTCTGGCGAGAACGATGGAGGCCTGGCCCACGGGGAGGAGAGACCCCCAGAATTTTTTTAGGGGGGGGCTCACGACGTCGGGGCAGCAGGAGGTCGCGATAGAGCGGTCCAGCGGGTTGGCAGAGGAGGCCGCCAGGTTACGGGAGTCACTGGTCACCAGGGGGAAGGAGGTTGTAGAGGCACGGCGAGAGGTACTGGCGTGTGTTGCCAGTCCGGTCCGGCCTGTTCCTGATCCCCACGTAGGGCCAGTGGTGTGTGTTCCCAGTACGGTCCGGCCTGTTCCTGCCACTCCCACCAAGTCTGTGGTGCGCGTCGCCAGCCCAGTCCGGCCCATCCAAGCTCCCCGCACCAAGTCTGTGGTGCGCGTCACCAGCCCAGTCCGGCCCATTCCTGCTCCCCGCACCAAGTCTGTGGTGCGTTTCGTCAGCCCTGTCCAGCCCGTTCCTGCTCTCCGCACCAAGTCTGTGGTGGGCGTCGCCAGCCCAGTCCGGCCCATCCAAGCTCCCCGCACCAAGTCAGTGGTGCGCGTCTTCAGCCCGGTCCGGCTCATTCCTGCTCCCCGCACCAAGTCAGGGGTGCGCTTCGTCAGCCCGGTCCGGCCCATTCCTGCTCCCCGCGCCAAGGCAGTGGTGCGCTTCGTCAGCCCGGTCCGGCCCATTCCTTTACCCCGCACCAAGTCAGTGGTGTGCTTCGTCAGCCCAGTCCGGCCTGTCCCTGCTCCACGCACCAAGCCTACGGTGTGCGTCGTCAGCCTGGTAAGGCCCGTTCCTCCTCCACGCACCAAGCCAGGGGTGCGCGTCGTCAGTCCAGCACAACCCGTGCCTGGGTCATGTCCGGAGCCGGATCCGCCGCCGAGGCGGAGTGCCCACCCGGTCCCTCCCCTGTTGTGGTGGTTTGGCGCGGTCGGAGTCCGCGCCTTTGGGGGGTACTGTCACGCCCTGGCTCTGGGGACTATGTTATGTTGAGCCAGGGTGTGTGATTCTATGTTTGTATATCTATGTTGGCCTGAGTGACTCCCAATCAGAGGCAACGAGTGTCAGCTGGTTGTCTCTGATTGGGAGCCATATTTAACTGTCTGTCTTTTCACTTTGTGTTGTGGTTTCTTGTTCGTGTTGGTTTGTGTTGTACCCATAGACGTCACGTTTTTTGTTTGTTGTTTTGATCGTGTGATCATTTAATAAATATAATATGTTCACCTTCAACGCTGCGCATTGGTCCTCCTCATTAGACGATCGTGACAATGGAGGGTTTTATGCACATCCAAACTTTTGACAGTAGCTGGACAAAGATCCAATATAAAGAGAAAGGGAGAATGTCCACTCACTGTTGTACTGCTCCCAAATAGGCATATGTTTTATGAACATAATCGGAACCATTTTACAGATCAGATTACATTCACAGTTATCAAGAAGTTGCATTACATGCACGCCACGGATGTTCTCACCATAAAACCAGGATGGTGAATTATTCTAATAAGTAAACCAGCAATCTTTTTTTTTTTTTAAACAACAACAATAAATACATGTAAAATGTAATAATATCATAAAATCACCAGGATAAAAAAGACAAGGCATTACTGTTGAACCAGCCATTATAGTAGGCCTAGGGTAGTAAGGGTAGCCTATGGAGGGCTAGGGTTTTGATCATATGAAATGGAAGACAAGCAACTGTTACAGGAAAATAACTTCTAAATACGAGGTACAATGGTATTCACTGAGGTTTTCATCTCCTGTTTCATGATGGGCATGGACACATTTAGCCTACATCATGGAGGGGGTTTTACGCACGTCCAAAACGAGAGCTACATGGCTAAAACAATGTAGGCCTGCCTACAATACATACTGTGGATTCAAAGGGAATGTCCACTCACTGTTTTGGTCCTCTCACACTTGATATTTTAATAAAGCTTTGGTGATTAAGATTTATTTCCAAACGGTCTCACGAGTCAAACCCTCTATCGACAGTCTTGACTACTTCGCAATTGCATTGGGCAGGATGAAGAAATAACCTTTTATTGAAAGGAGCGGAGGCTATACTTTGTTTTTAATCAATAAATATGAAGTATACAGGCACCAAAAGCATGTTAAATCTCGTTCACATTACCCATAAGCACTCCGTTACGTTGTGCTGGATGTCATGCATTTCAATGCCCCCTTGCGGTTGAAGGCTCCGTTGCGAGACGGACGCCACATACTTTAAAATTTTACAAACTTTGTGTCGTCTTCAGTCCAGCCAGAGTTACTACACCACAGAAGAAGATGAAAATATGTGGTTTTCAGCGATGGCTTTATGGGATAACTAGCAACTTTTAAACAGTTACCCATTCCTATAAGTGAGTAATATTTTAATAGTAATATTAAATAATACACATTGGCTGTTAAACCAATTATATTATATGACTGTTGCTTCCAGTTTAAGTTTATTGTGATGGTAATGATGTTTGTTTTTGATGATAATTATTACGTGGAGGTTGCTAGCTACAATGGTATCTTCAGCCTATCCTAGCTTTTTCTGCAGTGCAAGCTAGCTTGACTTGCTATAAAGTTAGAGAAACAAGTTGAGCAAAAAGTAACTAAACAAAACATGTTTTATTATCACCTGAAATAAAACTGTATATTTATCCTGTCTTGAATGAAAATGTCATATTTTGCAATCTCCCAAAATAAATGTGGTCTCTGATTAGAGACAGGCTCTCCTCCATCTTGCATTACAAACACTTATCTGTTCAGTAGCGGGGCAAGACTCCGTGAAGATGACATACAGGGCATTACTCTTGTTCCATGCTCATGTGGGCGTCAAGGCTGGATAGGCTGCGTTTCTGCTGTAAAAATTCATGCCATAACCAACCGCATTACCGCTAAAACCAGCTTTTGGTTGGTTTTAAATATCCCTACCAGCGGTGCCTGAAATTAGCACTTTGGATCACATATTTCCACCCCTCCCATCTGAGTACAACATTTCCGATCCTTGTGCAGCAGTTAGGAAATAGCAGAGCGCTGGCTTTAACAGGTCGAAATTGCCAACGAACGTGTGTTTGACACTAGCGGCGCCTTAACGCCAGATGAAAATAGAGCCCTCCATATTCTTGAGCTTCTGTCGTAGTTGTGATCAGTAAACTTAGTCTCTAGTAGCTCTGTGTATTTGCTGGGGGGTTGTTGACTGAGCCATTTATTATCTTATGCCTTGTTTAAATATGCATGGCGACTCCCACCCCTCTTAATCATTCAGATTGCTCTGGCAAAAAAAAACTACGAAAAAATGTGATTGATGTAATGTAAACACCCTCTCTCTCTCTCTCTCTCTCTCTCTCTCTCTCTCTCTCTCTCTCTCTCTCTCTCTCTCTCTCTCTCTCTCCCCCTTTAAACACTCACAACGTCATTATACTATACAATACGCCCAGCCTGTGTGTGCACCGTGCATGTATGCATATGAAATAACCCTCCTCCCCATCTTCATTTTATTCCTTTCTTTTCTTCGTATGTATACTTACCCACTCCCGTGGCATATTTTCAATCATTATTAGAATGCAGGCAGCTCAAGGCTTTGAGCCCTAACCCCCGGTATGTTTGGTGTGTGATAAAAGGCGAAAGCGCTATCAATCTTTATTGTCTGTCCCGCGCACTGTAATTGCATTCAATAGTCCACTGATTCTCTTGTCTGTGCTAATGTCGGGGAGCAGTGAGGAGCCAGATGCTCGGACTAGATCACACACACACACACACACTCATGTGCACACACACACACACACTCAAACACACAGACATGCGCACACATGCACACAGACATTATCTCACACACCACACACAGACACGTACACACACCCATGGTCTACTCCTCCAAGCCTGGCAGCAGCACTCGCTAGCTCAGCCCCGTTGATAAATTGTTGACATTATAGATTGTGAGAGTGTATATAGGAGAAGATTCATACCTTGTCAGAGTGCCTCGCAACGGTGATGTCACAGAGAGGGCAGGTCATGTATTATTCAAATTTGTCGAGGGGAACTGGAGGAGCGCCAAGAACCCGATTGGATCTCAATGAATAGTAAAGAGGGGGGCATTGGTGTTTTCATATTTCAGACATGAGCGTATTGTATTTAAACAAAACTATTACATGGCATTTGAAATTATATATCTGTGTCTGGGGCTTGCTCTCACCTGTTAGATGTTATTTTGGGATGGTGAGTGTGTGTGTTTGTGTCCGTGCATCATGCATGCATGCGTACATATGCAGGGTGTGTGTGTGTGTACGTGTGTTAGGGGATGATTCCTTATTGCTTTACAACACAATGCAAAAGGAGTGCATATTGCAGACTAGTTTCTATTGCTTTGCCTCTCACCTAGGCTGACTTGATAAGGCATAAACAGTACATGTGGAGTAATAAGTAATAGCTTTGTGTTTGCTGTCATACACGAACAGACAGTGGATACAAAGCAACGGCTCAGTGAATATGAACAACTTCACCTTTCCAAGAGCAGTGTGGGTATTTGTGACCTATACATGATATTGTGGTTTCTTTGCTAGGATCCTGCAGGATTTGTAAGACACAATTTCTATTCCTAGGTCAAGTTATTGAGGCGTTTTCTTTTCTGCATCATCTTACGCTGAATTCACTTGCTTGTTTTGTGGGCTAAATATCATTAGCAACAGTGTTAATTTCAATGTGCTATTAAGTGGGCCAACTAACAAGTGGCTATCTAACATCAAATCCATGTTGAATGAATGCAACTGAGTTCAAATGGTCAGGTTTTTGCTGCTATAAAACTACTAAAGTAGTTTAAATGTATTTGAAGGTGGATATTTGCATTCATGCATGTTTGTGTGCGTTTGAAAAAGGCATACTGTATGTGTGTGCATGCACGTACATGCACGTACATGCACATTTATACACACATGTGGCTCTGTCCAGTGTTGTAATAGATATATGTGGTAATACATTCCTGAAAATCAAAGGAAATTACCCTTTACCTCGGTGCGCAGAGTTTAGCATGTTTTTAACCAGCCGAATGGCTTTGTATGGAGATTCCCCCAGGGCCTGTACCGCTTCTCCTCGGAACGCCATGCCGGATAAGGGCAGTAATTCCCACTTTTAGGATTCCATTAATCTCGTTGTTCCACGGTTCCTGACACAGGGGAGAGGGCTGTTTTGCATATCGCCTTCCCAAGATGGCCAGCTATTTACATGATAGCCTCCAGGTTGAATCTGATCATCAAGCTACCTCTGTATTTTCATGCATATAGAGAAAGAAGGTGTTTAACTGGGGGGAAGTGGATTTATTGATATGATATTGAATATTATTGCTCAGCCAAGAATTAGAATATGGGTATGTAATACATTGATATATTATCCAAACTACTGTTCATCCAAGTATTAGAAATATGTTCTATACCGTATCTTGGTTGTTTTGTATGTGTCTCTTGGATGATGAAATGATTAGTGATGGATATGTGTCATAGATAGTATTATGGTGTGATGTTAAGAAGTAGCTCGTATGAATAGAGCCATTTATTGATGACCAAATTCTTTTCATAGAGTGACGGGTGACAGAGAAGATAGAAAGATACTGCTATTCATCATCGCTCACTGATAGTTAATGTGAATAGTGCCATTTCCTCCACAATTGTGGGGAAAAAAACATTACAGAAGAGTCGTTCATTTTAAACGCAAACCCCATGTAAATGTATCGGTAATGAACATTCTCGTACAGGAGGCGCATTACTCTTTTTCTGGTACATTTATTTCTGAATATCAAATGAACATGATGAATGTGGATGGGGGGAGTAGTCAAGTTAGCTGAAGATGGAATAAGTCATATTTTTATTACTCTACTGTTGAGCAGCAGAAGTTGAAACCGTGTGAGGCTGGAATGAGGAGGGGTGTCTCTCTCTCGTTAAGCATCTTGGTCTCTTTCTTCATTGTCTTTACATCGTGTTTCTGTCTATGCGAGAGCGCGTCAAGCTGAGATGCATTTCCAACACGTGTAAAGCACAGCTGTGCACTAACACACAGGCTGAAGACAACGCTGGAGTCGGATATCTGCAGATGACTCACACTTTGACATTTCTGATTGAATATGTTTCTAAGGAGTTAATAAAACAAAAACAAACCTCTAAAGTGACAAATCATCCCTAAAACCATGTTTCTCCAGAATCCTTAGAATTATGTTTTACAGATACAGTGGGGGAAAAAAGTATTTAGTCAGCCACCAATTGTGCAAGTTCTCCCACTTAAAAAGATGAGAGAGGCCTGTAATTTTCATCATAGGTACACGTCAACTATGACAGACAAATTGAGGAAAAGAAATCCAGAAAATCACATTGTATGATTTTTTATGAATTTATTTGCAAATTATGGTGGAAAATAAGTATTTGGTCACCTACAAACAAGCAAGATTTCTGGCTCTCACAGACCTGTCACTTCTTCTTTAAGAGGCTCCTCTGTCCTCCACTTGTTACCTGTATTAATGGCACCTGTTTGAACTTGTTATCAGTATAAAAGACACCTGTCCACAACCTCAAACAGTCACACTCCAAACTCCACTATGGCCAAGACCAAAGAGCTGTCAAAGGACACCAGAAACAAAATTGTAGACCTGCACCAGGCTGGGAAGACTGAATCTGCAATAGGTAAGCAGCTTGGTTTGAAGAAATCAACTGTGGGAGCAATTATTAGGAAATGGAAGACATACAAGACCACTGATAATCTCCCTCGATCTGGGGCTCCACGCAAGATCTCACCCCGTGGGGTCAAAATGATCACAAGAACGGTGAGCAAAAATCCCAGAACCACACGGGGGGACCTAGTGAATGACCTGCAGAGAGCTGGGACCAAAGTAACAAAGCCTACTATCAGTAACACACTACGCCGCCAGGGACTCAAATCCTGCAGTGCCAGACGTGTCCCCTGCGTAAGCCAGTACATGTCCAGGCCCGTCTGAAGTTTGCTAGAGTGCATTTGGATGATCAAGAAGAGGATTGGGAGAATGTCATATGGTCAGATGAAACCAAAATATAACTTTTTGGTAAAAACTCAACTCGTCGTGTTTGGAGGACAAAGAATGCTGAGTTGCATCCAAAGAACACCATACCTACTGTGAAGCATGGGGGTGGAAACATCATGCTTTGGGGCTGTTTTTCTGCAAAGGGACCAGGACAACTGATCCGTGTAAAGGAAGAATGAATGGGGCCATGTATCGTGAGATTTTGAGTGAAAACCTCCTTCCATCAGCAAGGGCATTGAAGATGAAACGTGGCTGGGTCTTTCAGCATGACAATGATCCCAAACACACCGCCCGTGCAATGAAGGAGTGGCTTCGTAAGAAGCATTTCAAGGTCCTGGAGTGGCCTAGCCAGTCTCCAGATCTCAACCCCATAGAAAATCTTTGGAGTGAGTTGAAAGTCCGTGTTGCCCAGCGACAGCCCCAAAACATCACTGCTCTAGAAGAGATCTGCATGGAGGAATGGGCCAAAATACCAGCAACAGTGTGTGAAAACCTTGTGAAGACTTACAGAAAACGTTTGACCTGTGTCATTGCCAACAAAGGGTATATAACAAAGTATTGAGAAACTTTTGTTATTGACCAAATACTTATTTTCCACCGTAATTTGCAAATAAATTCATAAAAAATCCTACAATGTGATTTTCTGGATTTTTTTCCTCATTTTGTCTGTCATAGTTGACGTGTACCTATGATGAAAATTACAGGCCTCTCTCTTCTTTTTAAGAGGGAGAACTTGCACAATTGGTGGCTGACTAAATACATTTTTTCCCCACTGTAATACAAGGTAAGGTTTTAGATAGCTAGACAAGGTGGTAATTTGTTTTGTTGGTGTCAGCCATGTGCGTAGTACACCCAACGACAATTTACATTCGGACCATAATGCATTGCCAGGCAGCTATGCTGAAGTCTTCTATTCGTACACCACATTGTACTATTGTTACACACACACTGCCACACACATACATCATACCACTGTCAATAAACCGTCTCAGTCACATCCACTCATGTTCTTTGATTCTGGGAAAACAGTTGAGCTGCCATAAGTGCATTTCATGCTTTTTAATTGACATGATGGAATTTTAATTCCTACCACGTCTCGGTTATGTCATGGCAATAAGTGAGTGTCCGAACTCATCTAATGTTGAATACCTTGCTCTCCATCGCTTCCATAGATAAAGCTTTGCCAAGGCAACGCTAGGTTCAAACGTTCAAGTGGAACTATGCTTTTCCTATTATTATTATTTCTTTTTTTATGGCCTAAGATGTAAAATTAACGGATGTATTTCTGTTTATTCCTCTCTCACGCACTCTAATCTCTCTCCTGTATAGCTGGGAGCTCCGTTCAGATGAATCTATTACACCGGGCAGATGTTTAATCGTACCTATAGAAATTAGCGCAGGCTACAGCTGCTATGGCGACCCCAGCGAAAAGAAAACAAATTCATCCCATAATGACCTATCGCCGATGGATACAGCAGTGTTTACTCTCATTGACTCTGTCCCATATGGCAAATGACAGAGGTGATGAACTGGTGGAGAGAGAGAGAGAGAGAGAGAGAGAGAGAGAGAGAGAGAGAGAGAGAGAGAGAGAGAGAGAGAGAGAGAGAGAGAGAGAGAGAGAGAAGAGGAGAGCTAAGTATGGATAAAGAGAAAGTGATACAAACAGATAGAGAGAAAAAGAGACAGTGGAGGTGATGTATTAATGGACTCTGTTCATCGTTAGCTCCCATGTCCCCTCCGCCGCCACCACCACATTGTCGCTTTGCCGGAGGCCATGTTTTCAGACTCGCCGTGTCATGTTTCTGTGAGCGGCTAGCCAACTCCGGTGTGAAAACCTCACACCATTCCATCCGGTGGACGAGCGATCGCACAAGCCCCGAGAATAGCACCAAATTATTCATGGTGAGACATGACGAGTCTCTGTGAATATATAACTTTGTCTCAGACCACAGCTAACAGGCTAGGTTAGAGACATGTTCTGATAAATGAATGTTAGTCAACGATAGCTAGACTGCTTTGTTTAGAAATGCTGTAGCTGTGTAGTAGAAGGTTTGAACAAAAGGAGTGTACCTCTATGGAGCCCCTGGCCCGGGCAATTCAACAATCAAAAGAAATGTCATCAATATCTCTCAATTCTACGGATCACGTCATCTCATTATACGGCGACAATATCTTAATTTATCTAGACAATGTATCTCAAGCTTTGAAGATCATAGTCAAATTCAGCTCCATTTAAAGTTATAAAATACATTGAACCAAATCAGCCCTATTGGCTCTCAAGACCCTGACGGAGGACTCCATTTCTAATCGTTTCCCATTTTAAATATTTGGGAATAGATATATTTCCCTTCTTAGATAAAACCATTGCCATAAACTTTAACAGAACGCTCAAATAAATTAAATCCGACCTCAGTAGATGGACTAACACCCCAGTTGCTTTAACCGGCAGAATATCTATTGTCAAAGTAAATATATTGCCTCTGTCATGTGTAAAATGTGCAGCGGTAGGACGGAGTCCGGCGCAGGACACAGAACTGAGTAAATTACGTACTTTACTCGAAAAATACACAATACTAATCTCCACGCAAGGAAAACACACCAGCTCACATAAGTGTATGACACAAAACAAAGAACAAACACTCACAAAACCATGTGGGAACCAGAGGGTTAAATAGGGAAATAATAATAATGCAATGGGAACCAGGTGTGTACAATCAAGACAAAACAAATGGAAAAAGAAACGTAGATCGGTGGCAGCTAGAAAGCTGGTGACGACGACCGCCGATAGCCGCCCGCACAAGGATAGGCACCAACTTTGGTGGAAGTCGTGACAGTACCCCCCCCTTGACGCGCGGCTCCAGCAGCGCGCCGACACCGGCCTCGGGGACGACCCGGAGGACGAGGCGCAGGACGATCCGGGTGGAGATGGTGAAATTCCTGCAGTAAGGAAGGGTTCAGGATGTCCTCCACCGGCACCCAGCATCTCTCCTCCGGACCGTACCCCTCCCACTCCACGAGGTACTGAAGGCCCCTCGCCCGACGTCTTGAGTCCATGATGGCTCGTACAGTATACGCCGGGACCCCCTCGAACCTCCCGCACCACAGACTGCTGGAGCGGACCTGCCACCACCGGCCTGAGGAGAGACACATGGAACGAGGGGTTAATACGGTAATCAGGGGGAGCTGTAACCTATAGCATACCTCATTCAGTCTCCTCAGGACTTTAAATGGCCCCACAAACCGCGGACCCAGCTTCCGGCAGGGCAGGCGAAGGGGCAGGTTTCGGGTCGAGAGCCAGACCCGGTCCCCCGGTGCATACACCGGGGCCTCACTGCGGTGGCGGTCGGCGCTCACCTTCTGTCGCCTGATGGCCCGTTGCAGGCGCACATAGGCAGCGTCCCATGCCTCCTCCGAGCGCTGAAACCATTCATCCACCGCAGGTGCCTCGATCTGGCTCTGATGCCACAGTGCCAGGTCCGGCTGATAACCTAGTACACACTGAAACGGAGACATGTTAGTGGAGGAGTGGCGGAGGGAGTTTTGGGCCATCTCTGCCCAGGGGATGAAAACCGCCCACTCCCCCGGCCGGTCCTGGCAATAGGACCGCAGAAACCTACCCACGTCCTGGTTAACTCTCTCCACCTGTCCATTACTCTCGGTGTGAAAACCTGATGTCATGCTGACCGAGACCCCCAGACGTTCCATGAACGCCCTCCAGACCCTCGATGTGAACTGGGGACCCCGATCAGACACCATATCCTCAGGCACCCCGTAGTGCCGGAAGACGTGGGTAAACAGGGCCTCCACAGTCTGCAGGGATGTAGGGAGACCAGGCAAAGGAAGGAGATGGCAGGACTTAGAAAAACGATCCACAACGACCAGGATCATGGTGTTACCTTGTGACGGAGGAGGATCCGTCACAAAGTCCACCGATAGGTGTGACCACGGCCGATGTGGAATGGGTAGGGGTTGTAATTTCCCTCTGGGCAGGTGTCTAGGTGCCTTGCGCTGGGCGCACACCGAGCAGGAGGAAACATAAACCCTCACGTCCTTAGCTAAAGTGGGCCAACAGTACTTCCCACTAAGACAGCGCACTGTCCGACCGATGCCAGGATGACCAGAGGAGGGTGACGTGTGAGCCCAACTGATCAAACAATCGCGGACATCAGTCGGAACGTACAGACGCCCAACTGGACACTGGGTGGGAGTGGGCTCCGTACGTAATGCCCGGTCGATGTCCGCGTCAACCTCCCATACCACCGGTGCAAGAAGCCGGAAGTATGGGAGTGGGATCCGTGGACCGCTCCTCTGCGTCATACATCCGGGACAGTGCGTCTGCCTTAGCATTCTGGGACCTGGTCTGTAGGATAGGGTGAAAACAAAATGGGTGAAAAACATGGCCAACCTTGCCTGGCGAGGGTTCAGTCTCCGCGCCGCCCGGATGTACTCCAGATTGCGGTGGTCAGTCCAAATGAGGAAAGGGTGTTTAGCCCCCTCAAGCCAATGCCTCCACGCCTTCAGAGCCCTGACAACAGCTAACAGCTCCCGGTCCCCCACATCATAGTTTCGTTCCGCCGGGCTGAGCTTCTTTGAAAAGAAAGCACAGGGGCGGAGCTTTGGTGGCGTACCCGAGCGCTGAGACAGCACAGCTCCTATCCCAGCCTCGGACGTGTCCACCTCTACTATGAATGCCAAGGAGGGATCAGGATGATCCAGCACGGGAGCCGAGGTAAACAGAGCCTTCAGGTGACCAAAAGCCCTGTCCGCCCTGTCCGCCCCAGCTGACCACTGCAATCCCACTGGAGCCGCTACCTGACCAAAGCCCCGGATAAACCTCCGGTAGTAGTTGGCGAACCCTAAGAACCGCTGCACCTCCTTTACTGTGGTTGGAGTCGGCCAATTACGCACGGCTGAATGGCGGGCATTCTCCATCTCCACACTCCTGACGCGGACAGGCGGTACCCCAGGAAGGAGACGGACTGTTGGAAGAACAGACATTTCTCAGCCTTGACGTACAGGTCATGCTCCAACAGTCGACCAAGCACCTTGCGCACCAGGGACACATGCTCGGCGCCTGTAGCAGAGTATATTAGAATGTAATCTATATACACCACTAGACCCTGCCCGTGCAGGTCCTTGAAAATCTTGTCTACGAAGGATTGGAAGACCGATGGAGTATTCATCAACCCATATGGCATGACGAGGTACTCATAGTGCCCAGAGGTGGCACTAAATGCCGTCTTCCACTCATCCCCCTCCCGGAAACGCACCAGGTTGTAAGCGCTCCTGAGATCCAATTTGGTGAAGAGGCGCGCCCCGTGCAATGACTCTGTCACACTGGCTATGAGAGGCAGTGGGTAACTGTACTTCACAGTGATCTGATTTAGACCTCGATAGTCAATGCACGGGCGTAAACCTCCATCCTTCTTCTTCACAAAAAAGAAACTTGAGGAGGCAGGTGAAGTGGAAGACCGAATGCATCCCTGTCCCAGAGATTCGGAGACATATGTTTCCATAGCCGCCGTCTCCTCCTGAGACAGAGGATACACGTGACTCCTGGGAAGTGCTGCGCCTACCTGGAGATTTATCGCACAATCCCCCTGTCGATGGGGTGGTAGTTGAGTCGCCTTCTTTTTACAGAAGGCGAGAGCCAAATCGGCATATTCGGGGGGAATGTGCATAGTGGAGACCTGTTTTGGACTCTCCACCGTAGTTGCACCTATGGAAACACCTACACACCTCCCTGAGCACTGATGTGACCATCCCTTGAGAGCCCTCTGTTGCCACGAAATAGTGGGGTCATGAGAGGCCAACCAGGGAAGCCCCAACACCACAGGAAACGCAGGAGAATCGATCAGGAAGAGACTAATTCTCTCCTCATGACCCTCCTGCGTTTTCATACATAGTGGAGCTGTGACCTCCCTAATCAGGCCTGACCCTAAAGAATGACTATCTAAGGCATGTACAGGGAAGGGCACATCAACAGGAACAATAGGGATCCCTAATCTACGTGCAAATGAACGGTCAATAAAGTTCCCAGCTGCGCCTGAATTTACTAGCGCCTTATGCTGGGAATGCAGGGAAAACTCAGGAAATTCTATGCATACACACATGTGCGCAACAGGGAGCTCTGGGTAAGTCAGGTGCCTTCTCACCTGGGATGATCCACCAGTGCCCTGCCTGCTGCCTCTACTCCCTGGGGAACCTCCCCAGCACCGACCAGCAGTGTGCCCTCTGCGGCCACACTTGGTGCAGGAAACGCCCCCGCCTCCGGTCACCCTTAGAGCAGCACCTCCGATCTCCATAGGGGTAGGGTCGGAGGTGCTGGGGGATGGAATGGACGGACCTTGATCCGGACGTCCGTGGGTGGCCAACAGGTTATCCAGCCGTATAGATAGATCCACCAGCTGGTCGAGGGTAAGGGTGGTGTCCCTGCATGCCAGCTCCCGACGAACGTCCTCACGTAGACTACACCGGTAATGGTTGATCAGGGCCCCCTCATTACATCCCGCGCTGGCCGCTCAGGTCCGGAAGTCCAGTGCGAAGTCCTGTGCGCTCCTCTTCCCCTGTCTGAGGTGGAACAAGCGTTCCCCCGCCACTCTCCCCTCAGGTGGATGATCGAAGACCGTCCGAACCAACGCTGCGTCTATTCCTCCCCATTTGGCGTTGGCCCACTAAAGCGCTCTCCCCGACAGACAGGAGATGAGGGCGGACACGCTCTCGTATCCCGAGGGAGCCGGGTGGATGGTCGCCAGGTAGAGCTCCACCTGGAGCAGGAACCCTTGGCACCCGGCAGCCATCCCATCATATGCCCTCGGGAGCGAGAGCCGAATCCCACTGGGTCCAGGTGACGGAGGGGTGGACATTGGTGTGGGTTGACCTGAAGTTGATGGGGTTGTGGGAAAAACCCCTCTCTCCCATCGCTCCATGGTCTGCAACACGTGATCCATAGCTGTGCCCAGATTCTGGAGCATCGTCACGTGCTACTGGACGCGCTCCTCCACTGGTACCGGAGGACTGGCTGTGCGTGTTTCTGTCATGTGTCAAATGTGCAGCGGT
Source organism: Coregonus clupeaformis (assembly GCF_020615455.1). Lineage (NCBI taxonomy): Eukaryota > Metazoa > Chordata > Actinopteri > Salmoniformes > Salmonidae > Coregonus > Coregonus clupeaformis. The sequence continues at coordinate 27,046,002 of NC_059228.1, read as the reverse complement.
AGGACGGAGTCAGGCGCAGGACACAGAACTGAGTACTACAGAACTCGAAAAATACACAATACTAATCTCCACGCAGGTAAAACACACCAGCTCACATAAGTGTATGACACAAAACAAAGAACAAACACGTACAAAACCATGTGGGAACCAGAGGGTTAAATAGGGAAATAATAATAATCAAGACAAAACAAATGGAAAAAGAAACATACATCGTTGGCAGCTAGAAAGCCGGTGACGACGACCGCCGATAGCCGCCCGCACAAGGATAGGCACCAACTTCGGCCGAAGTCGTGATAGCCACAGCTGAACTTCTGTAGTTCAATGCTTCCCATGGCTCCCCCTTCTGTCTATTGGGATAAAATTCATAGTGCGGTTTCAAAATGTATATGGCAAGGTAACCGAGGATAAAATTAACAAACTTGCAAAGAAGGAAAGACGTAGGAGGACTATCCGTACCAAACTTGAAATTGTATTTCCAGCCGTTAGCATTTCATCCCATTTTAAAACTGGTTTAGATATGATTATCCCGCCCCTGGCCGAGTATATAGAGGAATATGGTGTCTCCTATTGCCCTGGAAGAGGTCGTCTTCACTGATATATCCCTTAAACAATGTAAACTACGCTTTGGTGCAATTATTGTAAACAGAATTTCTATTTGGTGCAAAATTGAAAAACTATGTAACTGGGAATCAAAATGGCATGCCCATACTCCAATATTTCACAATAATGCCTTATGTTCTGTAGGGTGGCCTTTTGCATCCCCCCAATGGTCAAAATGTGGAATCCGTACCCTTGCCCATATCATGGACAGTAATGGTTTGAGAACATCCCAAGATTTGAAAGACACAAACACATTACCAGGCAAACAATTTTTTATAGATTTACAACTTAGGTCAGCTATGCTGGCCTATGGAATCCCTTGGTAAACCCAACTACTGAACCATCCAATGATGGGATTTATTTTAAAAATATCTGGGCTCCCGAAAAGACTGATATGTATAATATATAAAGCACCATATTCTGAGCTAGCCATTAAAAAAGTATGGTCCACAGGTCTAATTGAATCTGAACAACCCTTTAACTGGAACAGAATATGTAAAAATATGACCTTCGCATCCCGTAATCCGAACCATCAATTTATACATTTTAACCCCAACTCCCAAATGTTCACTGTGTCCACTAAATCAGGTAGTCACATTCCTCCATATGATGTGGGAGTGCCCTGCAGTTTAATGCTTCTGGGGCAAAGTTAGAAAATTCATTTAGAAGTGCATGAATGTAAATATTCAATGCTTTGCATCTATTATGCTACTTAACGATGATAGCGCCATGAATCTCTCAATCAGTCAGAGACGTTTACTGCTGGCAGGCAGCACTGCCGCAAAACAGATGTTGGCTCTTAGATGACAATCACCTCACTCTCTCCCAATTTTAAACTTGCCAGTGGATACAGTTACTATTAGAAGTTATAACATTGGAATAATTGACAGTGAGAATGAAGGGTGCTAGTCAATGAACTATTGAGGCCTGGACAAATACAGTGTCTTCGGAAAGTATTCAGACCCCTTGACTTTTTCCACATTTTGTTACGTTACGGCCTTATTCTAAAATTTAGTAAATAAAACATTTTCCTCATCAATCTACACACAATACCCCATAATGACAATGTGAAAACAGGTTTGTAGACATTTTTGCAAATGTATTAAAAATAATAAAGAGAAATACCTTATTTACATAAGTATTCAGACCCTTCGCAATGAGACTCGAAATTGAGCTCAGGTGCATCCTGTTTCCATTGATAATCCTTGAGATGTTTCTACAACTTGATTGGAGTCCACCTGTGGTAAATTCAATTGATTGGACATGATTTGGAAAGGCACACCTGTCTATATAAGGTCCCACAGTTGACAGTGCATGTCAGAGCAAAAACCAAGCCATGAGGTCAATGGAATTGTCCGTAGAGCTCCGACAGGATTTTATTGAGGCACAGATCTGGGGAAGGGTACCAAAAAAATTCTGCAGCATTGAAGGTCCCCAAGAACACAGTGGCCTCCATCATTCTTAAATGGAAGAAGTTTGGAACCACCAAGACTCTTCCGAGATCTGGTCGCCCGGCCAAACTGAGCAATCGGGGGAGAAGGGCCTTAGTCAGGGAGGTGACCAAGAACCTGATGGTCACTCTGACAGAGCTCTAGAGTTCCTCTGTGGAGATGGGAGAACCTTCCAGAAGGACAACCATCTCTGCAGCACTCCACCAATCAGGCCTTTATGGTAGAGTGGCCAGACGGAAGCCACTCCTCAGTAAAAGGCACATGACAGCCCGCTTGGAGTTTGCCAAAAGGCACCTAAAGGACTCTCAGACCATGAGAAACAAGATTCTCTGGTCTGATGAAACCAAGATTGAACTGTTTGGCCTGAATGCCAAGTATCACGTCTGGAGGAAACCTGGCACCATCCCTACGGTGAAGCATGGTGATGGCAGCATCATGCTGTGGGGATGTTTTTCAGCGGCAGGGACTGGGAGACTAGTCAGGATCGAGGCAAAGATGAACGGATGAAAGTACAGAGAGATCATTGATGAAAACCTGCTCCAGAGAGCTCAGGACCTCAGACTGGGGCGAAGGTTCACCTTCCAAAAGGACAACAACCCTAAGCACACAGCCAATACAACGCAGGAGTGGCTCTGAATGTCCTTGAGTGGCACATCCAGAGCCCGGACTTGAACCCAATCTTACATCTCTGGAGAGACCTGAAAATAACTGTGCAGCAACACTCCCCATCCAACCTGACAGAGCTAGAGAGGATCTGCAGAGAGAAATGGTAGAAACTCCCCAAATAATGGAGTGCCAAGCTTGTAGCGTCATACCCAAGAAGACTAGAGGCAGTAATCGCTGCCAAAGGTGCTTCAACAAAGTACTGAGGAAAGGGTCTGAATACTTATGTAAATGTATATGTCAGTTTGTTAGTTTTTCATTAGCAAACATTTCTAAAAACCTGCTTTTGCCTTGTCATTATGGGGTATTGTGTGTAGATTGATGAAGACAAAAAACTATTTAATCAATTTTAGAATAAGGCTGTAACGTAACAAAATGTAGAAAAAGTCAAGGGGTCTGAATACTTTCCGAATGCACTGTATACTTAACTCAGTAGAGAATAATCTCAGCTAAAGCCCAACACATACAAATAAACAATCCATAAAGCCCAACACATACATACATACACACTATATACTGTATATACAGTACCAGTCAAAAGTTTGGACACACCTACTCATTCAGGGGTTTTTCTTTATTTTTACTATTTTCTACATTGTAGAATAATAGTGAAGACATCAAAACTATGAAATAGGCTCTATGCACGCATCACTTCCGCATTGGCATAAGGATGCTTGGGCATTTCCGGTTACCGGAAAAAAACATTAGACAGTGACAGTAGACCGTTATGATGGCAGAGATGACGTTTACAAGGTGTTTGCTGGAGTTGCCTAAAGTATCTGTTAATGATATACGGAGGGTCGTCCGGACATCCAGTACGACACCACGTAGCAAACTGGATAAAGGCTTCAAATTGTACGTTTCTTCTTTTCTTTGCAACTTTGAAGGTAATATGCTAACGCTAGCTAGCCTGAGCTAGAAGCCTTGCTTTGGTGTTTTAAGTCATGACTCCGTCCTGCTTCAGGTTAATCATGCTTTAAATAAAGTTTAATCATGTGTATATACCTCTCACTTCATGTGTTTGTACTTTTATGAAAGTATCAGGTAAAAACAGGGCTACAAATGAGATCTCTGTGAGAGCCCACTGCTACCGCTCAATGAAGAAACTAAAGCCACCACACCAGCTGAGAGTAGGACTAGATTAAGTGACACGTTCAAAGTTCTGTTGAACTTGTTCAAGGTTCCGTTCAACACATGTTTTACTCGTTTAATGTTACCACAGCTTGATTGCCATTGCTAAGATCTAGATAGTTTTAGATAGATACTTTACTAATCCCGAGGGAAATTCAAGGTTTCCATTAGCTTACAACAACACACATCACACATGCAACATTTAAACAGATAATAATACTAGTCATTGTTGACAGCTCAAATACATAGGCCTATATATTAAACACATTGGACATTTTAATTTACCTTGTGAAAAACCTTATGTCATCATCAGCAAGCAGAACTTGCTGCTGATAGTTATCTCCTCAATTTGATTTCGGAGCCTTGCTATCTCTACACTAAGTTCTTCATTGTGGTCAAGGGACATATCCAGCGCAGCAGGTTCAGTACTGTTGCAGTAGTCATGGTCAGGAGGACAGTCCAATTCCACAGACGGATCATTCATGGTTTCTGTGTTGGGACGCTCGATCCTTTCCCAAACTCCGGGCCGTGGGGCTGGAAGACTGAAATTGTTCCATTGAAACAGCACTATCACATCTTCACTTAGAAAGTGTCGGCTGCAGACTCGTGTGTTTGTTGTAAGAAAGTTGACTCGTCGAATGTTAATCACCCACCGTTTATGTAATTCACTGTCTTTGGGAAAAGTAAAAAAAACTAACAGACGAATTGCATCTGGCAGACACTGTACATTGCAGCACACAGCAGTGATGGCTGGAAGAGCTGCAAGTGCAGTCGCTAAAAACCATCAAGCGCTATGATGAAACTGGCTCTCATGAGGACCGCCACAGGAAAGGAAGACCCAGAGTTACCTCTGCTGCAGAGGATAAGTTTATTAGATTTAACTGCACCTCAGATTGCAGCCCAAATAAATGCTTCACAGAGTTCAAGTAACAGACACATCTCAACATCAACTCTTCAGAGGAGACTGCATGAATCAGGCCTTCGTGGTCCACCACTACTAAAGGACACCAATAATATGAAGAGACTTGCTTGGGCCAAGAAACATGGGCGATGGACATTAGACCATTGGAAATCTATCATTTAGTATGATGAGTCCAAATGTGAGATTTTTGGTTCCAACCGCCATGTCTTTGTGAGACGCAGAGTAGGTGAACGGATGATCTCCGCATGTGTGGTTCCCACCGTGAGGCATGGAGAAAGAGGTGTGATGGTGTGGGGGTGCTTTGCTGGTGATACTGTCAGTGATTTATTTAGAATTCAAGGCACACTTAACCAGCATGGCTACCACAGCATTCTGCAGTGATACGCCATCCCATCTGGTTTGGGCTTAGTGGGACTATCATTTGTTTTTCAACAGGACAATGACCCAACACACTTCCTGGCTGTGGAAGGGCTATTTGAATTAGAAGGAGAGTGATGGAGTGCTGCATCAGATGACCTGGCCTCCGCAATCACCCGACCTCAACCCAATTGAGATGGTTTGGGATGAGTTGGACCGCAGAGTGAAGGAAAAGCAGCCAACAAGTGCTCAGCATATGTGGGAACTCCTTCAAGACTTTTGGAAAAGCATTCCAGGTGAAGCTGGTTGAGAGAATGCCAAGAGTGTGCAAAGCTGTCATCAAGGCAAAGGGTGGCTATTTGAGGAATCTCAAATATAAAATGTATTTTGATTTGTTTAACACTTTTTTGGTTACTACATGATTCAATATGTGTTATTTCATATTTGTTATGTCTTCACTATTATTCTACAATGTAGAAAATAGCAAAAATAAAGAAGAACCCTGGAATGAGTAGGTGTGTCCAACCTTTTGACTGGTACTGTATATGGTATATACAGTGGGGGAAAAAAGTATTTAGTCAGCCACCAATTGTGCAAGTTGTCCCACTTAAAAAGATGAGAGGGGCCTGTAATTTTCATCATAGGTACACGTCAACTATGACAGACAAATGGATTTTTTTTTTCTCCAGAAAATCACATTGTAGGATTTTTAATGAATTTATTTGCAAATTATGGTGGAAAATAAGTATTTGGTCACCTACAAACAAGCAAGATTTCTGGCTCTCACAGACCTGTAACTTCTTCTTTAAGAGGCTCCCCTGTCCTCCACTCGTTACCTGTATTAATGGCACCTGTTTGAACTTGTTATCAGTATAAAATACACCTGTCCACAACCTCAAACAGTCACACTCCAAACTCCACTATGGCCAAGACCAAAGAGCTGTCAAAGGACACCAGAAACAAAATTGTAGACCTGCACCAGGCTGGGAAGACTGAATCTGCAATAGGTAAGCAGCTTGGTTTGAAGAAATCAACTGTGGGAGCAATTATTAGGAAATGGAAGACATACAAGACCACTGAAAATCTCCCTCGATCTGGGGCTCCACGCAAGATCTCACCCCGTGGGGTCAAAATGATCACAAGAACGGTGAGCAAAAATCCCAGAACCACACGGGGGGACCTAGTGAATGACCTGCAGAGAGGTGGGACCAAAGTAACAAAGCCTACCATCAGTAACACACTACGCCACCAGGGACTCAAATCCTGCAGTGCCAGACGTGTCCCCCTGCTTAAGCCAGTACATGTCCAGGCCCGTCTGAAGTTTGCTAGAGTGCATTTGGATGATCCAGAAGAGGATTGGGAGAATGTCATATGGTCAGATGAAACCAAAATAGAACTTTTGGTAAAAACTCAACTCGTCGTGTTTGGAGGACAAAGAATGCTGAGTTGCATCCAAAGAACACCATACCTACTGTGAAGCATGGGGGTGGAAACATCATGCTTTGGGGCTGTTTTTCTGCAAAGGAACCAGGACGACTGATCCGTGTAAAGGAAAGAATGAATGGGGCCATGTATCGTGAGATTTTGAGTGAAAACCTCCTTCCATCAGCAAGGGCATTGAAGATGAAACGTGGCTGGGTCTTTCAGCATGACAATGATCCCAAACACACCGCCCAGGCAACAAAGGAGTGGCTTCGTAAGAAGCATTTCAAGGTCCTGGAGTGGCCTAGCCAGTCTCCAGATCTCAACCCCATAGAAAATCTTTGGAGGGAGTTGAAAGTCTGTGTTGCCCAGCGACAGCCCCAAAACATCACTGCTCTAGAGGAGATCTGCCAAAATACCAGCAACAGTGTGTGAAAACCTTGTGAAGACTTACAGAAAACGTTTGACATTTAAGTCATTTAGCAGATGCTCTTATCCAGAGCAACTTACAGTTAGTGAATACATATATTTTAAAAAATTTTATACTTGCCCCCCCGTGGGAATCGAACCCACAACCCTGGCATTGCAAACGCCATGCTCTATCAACTGAGCTACATCCCTGCCGGCCATTCCCTCCCCTAACCTGGACGACGCTGGGCCAATTGTGCGCCGCCCCATGGGTCTCCCGGTCGGCTGCGACAGAGCCTGGATTCGAACCAGGATCTCTAGTGGCACAGTTTGCACTGCGATGCAGTGCCTTAGACCACTGCGCCACTCAGTGGTCTAAGTGTCATTGCCAACAAAGGGTATATAACAAAGTATTGAGAAACTTTTGTTATTGACCAAATACTTATTTTCCACCATAATTTGCAAATAAATTCATTACAAATCCTACAATGTGATTTTCTGGGAAAAAAATTCTCATTTTGTCTGTCATAGTTGACGTGTACCTATGATGAAAATTACAGGCCTCTCTCATCTTTTTAAGTGGGAGAACTTGCACAATTGGTGGCTGACTAAATACTTTTTTCCCCACTCTACACTGATTATACCAAACATAAGGAACACCTTTCTAATATTGAGTAATACCCCCCCCCTTTTTCCCTTAGAACAGCCTCAATTCATCGGGGCATGGACTCTGCAAGGTCTCGAAAAGTTTTCCACAGGGATGCTGGCCAATGTTGACTCCAATGCTTCCCACAGTAGTGTCAAGTTTGCTGGATGTCCTTTGGGTGGTGGACCATTCTTAATACATGCGGGAAACTGTTGAGTGTGAAAAACCCAGCAGCGTTTCAGTTCTTGACACAAACCGGTGCGCCTGGCACATACTACCATACCACGTTCAATGGCACTTAAATATTTTGTCTTGCTCATTCACCCTCTGAATGACACACATTCACAATCCATATCTCAATTTTCACAAGGCTTAAAATTACACCGGTTGAAGTGGATTTATCAAGTGACATCAATAAGCGACCATAGCTTTCACCTGGATTTACCTGGTTATGCTATGTCATAGAAAGAGCAATTTTTTTCATAATGTTTTGTATACTTAGAAATTATAACATTATAATTTTCGACAGCGAGAATGAATGGTGCTAGTCAACCTCCCATCCCATCCCATTGTATATATAATGGGATTGAATGGAGGTTGGGGCTGGAGGCCCACTTCTTTTTTGTTTTGTTTTCTGTTGATATTTTATTTATCATCAATTCAACTCTGTATGTATTTCTTACAGGTTTTCTTTTATTTTGACTGGCAGCCTACGGGTACATGTTTTATAAACGTATACGTTGAAATGGATAATGTACCTGTAACCCCCCCAACATAAAATAACAAAACAAATACAAATGTTGTACTGTGCATGATGATTGTTTATTTGTATGCATCATGATAAGCTTGTTCAATTGCCTATGGTGACTAACAAGTAACGCTTTGCATGTGGAATATTCTTACAACACACACTCTCACACACGCTGACCGTAGGGATAGGGTAGTGGAGATTGACAGTCACTTTAATGTGTGTTGGAGCTGCAGAGTGAGGTGGAAGTAGAACGTTTGCTCGCTCACTGAATATACACTAGAGCTTAAAGTATAGAACTCTCAGCTTCAGCATCTAAATGATCCTTCTCCTACCTCGCGTTGTGGCTAATATGGATGCTCCTCCATCCCGTCTATCAGATGCCATTCAGGGCTCCACATTAACACTTGTCCTCTTGTCTGGGACAAGTAAAAAAAAAAAAAATCTGACAAGAAGAATATATATTTAAGTCACAATATAAAACAATTACTCCGATCAGAATTGGATCAGAGAGGCATTAAAATGTAGCTAGGGGTGTAACGATTCGTTTTAACAACGATTCGATTTGTATCACGATTCGTGGTTGTCGATACGATTCAAGGACGATATTGGTTCATTTAGAACGATACGATCCAAAACGATTCAGTGACTTGAAATCGATTCAGTAACCTTTTAGCCAAAAATTCAACCAGTGTGACTGAAATAAATACCTGGATACTGGACAGTGCAGGTGAGGTTTCCTAGATTCCTGTTTCTTGTAAGGACCGCAATGGTGGCTTCTCCTCTTTCGTCCGCCATGCTATGTTTTGTTGTCTTTGCGCCTTTGCGCTGCTGTTGGCGCGATGACGTCACGGATAGGCAGACTGAATCGAGTAATGTTTAAAGCCTTTATCATTAAAAGTGCTAAGAAAAACATCCATATAAAGTCTGACGTGCTTAAATCCAATGGGTTATTTCCTAGTATCGATACAATCGATTTATTACATTTTAAAATGATGTTAGATCGATATATGTTGTCCAAAAGGCCAACTCGCCGAGCACAGATCGATGTGGTTGGATCATAGGAATATAAATCGATACATCGATGTAGTAGATGGATCGTTACACCCCTAAATGTAGCCAAACCTTAATAAGACTTTTAATTACATAAATATAGGCTAAACGCCAGTCATGTTTGACAAATATAATGAAGGATAATTAACATTAAGATCGAAAGGCTTGATTCTGTCGACATAGGCTACTCAAGGCACGGTTCATTCAGATCAAATGGTCACAAGACCGGAGAGTGAAGGACAGTGCCTGTGGCACACCGCAAATCACCCACCTTGAATCTGAGTGGCGGCAGTCAGCGTTTTCAAACTATTTAACCATAAATGTAATTGTTTAAAACCTAAACGTTTTATGTCAGTTTATAAAGCATGTCTTACCTTCTTTCAAAGTAGCCTAGCCTAGCCCTGAGAATTATTTTATAAATACATTATTTGGTATTCGGTTGTAATTGTATTGTAATGGAACAATATTTTATAGGCTACCAAGGTTGGCCAACCATCCTCCAGGAGAGCCTTAAAGGGGCAGTGTTCAATTTTGAGACAGGCTTGAATATGCAAGGAAGCCAATAGGCAGAGTGTAGCCTACAGTTTTGTCTGATTCTCTATGCTAAAAAAATATAGTAATGCATTTTATTTTGTAAAGTACTTCCTTGCATCATACAATGATACAATGGTGTTACAGGTGACTTGAGCTTTTGGACAAGTAACAAATATGTCTAAAAAAGTTAATGTCAAGCCTTGCCACTTCTTCACATGGATATATTGGCTGAAGAATCCAAAGAACCCAAAGATCTGTCACTCAACTCTAGGGAAGAGTCCCGCTGGTGGTGGGGAAGACATTTTGGGAGGGAGCAGCTATGCTTTGCTATGCTACACTAAGCTAGTGTTATGCTACTGTATGTCTGGTGTTCAGGATTGGCATCTGCTGTTCAGGGTTGAGGCATTGTCTTTCGTCAGATAGCGCAACGATTCCGCCTGAACTGTCGGTTGAGAGATGAGCGTTTCGTAGGAGACGCCACCTGTAGGAATACAATGGGGTTGAGGTGAATTCCATTTGAATTCAGTCACTTCAAGAGATGATTTGAGACTAGAATTCTAAAATTGCAACGTGCCATTTATTCTCAAGTAGGATCTTTCCATTTCGAAACTGGAATTTCAATTGGCTTCTTCAATTGACTGACTCAAAATATATGTTTTGTGTTTGCAATGGAGAGTTGAAGCAAAACTTAGAGTAAATACCTTACCTTCTGCCACTGAGTATCATGTGTCATTACACAGCCAGTCATCAGGTATGAAAGAGACACGCAGCCTTTGTTCTGGTGTTATCCTTGCATTCTTCCTTGAACAGCACCGCCGTCATTATGCTGCTTTATTAAATATTGATCATTTGTTTGAGGTGGCAGCTTGTTAGATGGCTGTAGGGGTAACATCTATAGGTAATTATTCATGGGTGCCACATCTGAAAACAAAATAATTATATACATTGGCACACCGTCCACTTTATTTATATACTCAGCAACTTTATTTACTTCCAAGCATCTTGGTAGGACAATCTTACCTTTCTTTCTCTTTGATCTTTCAGTCTTTTCTCTACATGCTAAACATTCACACATATGCACACAGGCACAAACATCCACATACACTGTGAATCTGATATACAGGTGCACTAGCACACACACTCTCCCACAACCACCCACACACAGCATTGACTTTTAGCCTGCAGGCTTCACATAGCAGAGTATATATATTTTTTCATTTACTTGATTAAAATAGATTTGCATATGGAAATTGTGATAAAATTGTATTAATTTGTTATGAACAAAGGATAATTACTTTCACATATTAAAAGCAAATCATACAAAGGAGATGGAGGAGGGACAGGTGATGATGAGGATATTGATATTGAACTTTGCTCAGTTAGGGCTTCTCATTCCATCCACACACTGGCTACTTCTACCCACTAACTCCCATGACACACACACACATGCACGCACACGCGCACACACACCTCCCATGCCACCCCCAACCTGCCACCATGTTCTTGGTTGTGGTGTGCGATATTATGGAACAGAAAGCTATAAGAACTTTCCAACCATGACAGCGCTTTATAAGTGTGTACCAGAAACAGGTAAGGATAGAACATGTGTGCTTGTAAGAGTGTGTATGAGTGTGTATGTTTTTTGCTACTGTGTCCAGGAGTGTCTGTGTGACACTAGCACTTAGTGGAGACACTATAGCAACTCAAACTGGTCTCCTCACGAGCCAACTTACACACATCAGAAGGAAAAAAAACAGGCTAATTAATTAAGAACAGTATTAGAAGTAATGGGATATTATAATATAAATGGCTACATTCTGGAACCAATTTAATCCAATTACTGAAACCCCTCATGAATATAATACCTCAAAAATCACCCGGTAAAGGTCTAAAGGGAGAGATGTCAGACTATTACACAAAATGAAAAAAGAAAAACGATCTCATTCTTTTTTCAACTGTGAGACCAACGATAATTTGAATGGTGAAAACAAATGGTAATTTGAATAGCAAACCTAATGATAATTAGTTAATTGACATTTTAGGTCATTTCAACCTGAGTGCTTCTAGCTTTAAGACTTCTCTGTTTGATAAAGACTAAATAGCATTAGTGTTAATTCATGTTCTCTCTTAATAGCTATGCTTGTCTTAGAAAGGAGGACAATAGCTTATAGAAGAAAGAATTGTATATACGCTATCTATTGGTTGGTCTTGCTTCAAATTAAGTGATGCTAGTGCTGTAGTTACATAGGCAGGCACACTGTGGGTACATCCTGTTACATACATTATTGTAGGATTGTTTTGTTGAATAGACATTGGGACTTTCAGTAGTACTTTTTCAGTATTTTAGAAAATTGTACTGTAACTGCAGAAAATGATTTCCTAATGAAATATAATTATTTTTCGGTAGAAAAGTTGGTTGTTCTTTTAATCAGTGACTAATTTATCCATGGCATAATGCACGTGTAATTACATCAACTCTCTCTTTTATCAAACGGAGCCAGAAATGTGGCCTAAATGGAAACATATGGACATTAGTGAGTAATATGGAGAACGATGTGAAGGAATTGCTATGTATTCCCTAGCCAATCCTCCAGCCAATCCCAGAGAAGAACAAATTACGATTTGAAGATGGGTATTGTATAGTTGCGGTGAATGAAAAACAAAATGTGTGATGTCATTAATGTTTGTGGAAATGTATGCATGTAAACGTTAAGTTGTTTATTGTTTATGTATGTTTTTTTGTATAAAAAAAAAAACGTTATTTATCTCCTTGGAGACAATTTGAAAGGCATTAACAGAAGCACAATAACATAATTCCATGCATCCTTCACATGACATACTGTATGTATAGGCCCAAAATAATCAAATTATACAAAACAACAATAACAGTGGATGTTCATAGAGAAAAACAACTGTTCAGACAACTATAAACCATGGTCTCCTCCTGTAGTTGGTAGAGCATGGCGCTTGCAACGCCAGGGTTGTGGGTTTGATTCCCACGAGGGACCAGTATGAAAAATGTATGCACTCACTAACTGTAAGTCGCTCTGGATAAGAGCGTCTGCTAAAATGTAAATGTCTCCTTCTTTCTGCTGTCTGTATCTAAAGGAAGCCTACAAATATTGATGATATCTTTGACAATCCATTTCCTCAAATAGATAACTGTTTCCTGTGTAAAAGGGTCAACAGGATTGTGGGATTGGTCAGTTACTAGACTGCCTTGCCCCAGTTCACATTCATATTCCAGGAAGAACTAAATTGAGCTAGACAGTGCAGGGAAAGTTGAAGTAGATGTAGTTTTATGGGGAAAGAATTGTAATTTAAATGTTGAAATCGACAAAGGTAGTGTCCCTCTATTCATAGTGGTCATTACATCTCATTCCCTCTTGACCTGGTTCTCTCTGTTACTCTATCTATACCCGCTCCCCCTCTCTCTCTGTCTCACTTCCTCGTTCCAGCAATTTTAACAGTGTGTGCCAGGGCAAACAGTGGCAGAGCATCTCACGAAAGACACATGCACGCACGCAAGCTAACACACAGTCATGCACACTTACACACTCAGCAATCAGGGTTGATTTTCCCTTTTGAATCAATTTCTGCAGGTTTGTTTGTCTATCTATCTATCAGAGGTGCATGGACGGGGGAAGCTAAACTCCAACATGGTCATTAGTGCTCTTGTTTTAATTCCTTCCTTTATTTATGCATGCCTCTGTGCCTGGCCGTTTAACAGCCAGCTGTTCTGAGGTGAGCCCGGCGGAATGCCAAGTCTCCTGTGGTTGGTTACCGTTGGTTACCATCACCGTTAACATTCCCTCTCTTCTCTGCCTGCAACTCTGGTAAAGGCGTCTGGGCGGCAAATGCCTCTGATGAGCTATTTTACATCAAAGTGTGCGTGTGTGTGGGTGAGTGTGTACCCTTATACCCTAGTATGTACTTCATTGGATATTGAAAAACACACATACACATTGATGGTACTCTGGCTGTTTTTTTGGGATGGTGACAGACAGAGCGGCCAAAGGTTAAGTAGTAAAAACAACCATGTTATTTCCCATTGTTGAAAATAATCAAGATAAAGAGTATCATTTGATGATACTTTTCCAGTGAAATTATGTTAAACAGGCAGATCTCCATCAAGGTTATTCCTTTCTGTTAGCTTAACCTCTTGGCTTATCTCTGTGTCTCTCTCTACCCACTCCCTCTCCCCTGAAGCTATACACTATGTATTTGCGATTAGACTCATATTTAGAAAGAGGGGACAGGGGCGTGGGGTGTGGGACGAATTTCACTGCAAAGCTGTTAATTCTTAGGCACATGCTCAGGGATAGGGAGTTAATCACATCAACGCTGGCCCCTCTTGTCCTGTTGCTCACCGTGTGTGTGTCTGTTTGTGTGTGTCTGTGTGTATGTCAGTGTGTGTGTCAGTATGTGTGTGTGTACATCAATGACTCATGAGGACTCACATGTGCAATCATCTGGGTCCTCTATACTCCACATACAGTATATATGTGGGGGGGTGTAGATTTGGCCCTCCTTACTTATAGTCTATGACACAATCCTTGAGCTCTTCTGTAAAAGGCAGAAAACACAAATAACATAGACATCACATGATCCTCTCTGTCAAGGCCAAAGCCTGTTATTTAGAGGGCTCTAATACAGGGGTGTCATGCACCCATTATTTTACATGGGGCACGAAATGTGTGAGAATGGAGGGAGTTGGAGGATTTAGCATTTTTCAAACACCTGAAACAGCTTTTTTCCTGAACTCTAGAGTCATAATCATTATGCCTAATTTTATGTAAAAATATGTCTATTTTTCTGCATAGGTTATCTAAGTATACTTCTTTACCTGTTCAATTGTAATTTTAATGAGGGTGTCATTCTGACTATTGTAAATCACACATCTCAATTTAATGCACTAACATGCCTAGGATATTACATCCACATTACAACACAGTACATGGGATCATACAACACATCATCAACACAGGCACATATCATGGCATCATAATTCATATAGAAATATGTTGTTATCATAAGATGCCAGATTACATTTAAACCAATCATTTTCTGCATATCTAAGCATACCTCTTGAGCTGTCTGTATCCTCCTGACTGGTGGTTCTTTTTTAAATAAAATAAATACGCTTCTCTGCGTCTCTGCTAAAATGTGGGTAAAAGATTGAAAGGAATGTGGATCTTATTCAGTACATTTAGTAATTGCTTGCTTTTTCTAAAGTCTAGCAAACTTCCCAGCAGGCATGCCAGCGTAGATAGTTAGACAAGCTACTCGAATTGATTGATAGCCTGAAATGGCTTGGTAGCTACAGTAGTTATGAGGTTGGGAGATTGGGAACCTATCTAGCTGGCTAGCTAAAACCAATTTCATAAAATGATTAGGTGGCTGGTATTACAGAGAAACAACAAAACAAAACTCTTTGGATGGTCCAGTCAGTGTGCCCCCTCCGCAAAATACAGCTGACATATCTTTTTTATAAATAATTATAATAAAACATGGGCTTGAAAATTAAGTTGAGTAATTCATTCAAAAACAGAACAAATCTGAGGGGGCACGTGCCCTTGTGCCCCTACGGGCATGACTCCTTTGCTCTGTTATATGTCTTAAAGTCCAAATAAAGAAGTGTGATTGATTTGACACATTACTGCCTACATGACAACACAATTTAAGCAGATACATTTTTGTAAATGGCCTATTGGATTCAGTATCTGGACTTTATCCATTCTACACAGTATTAAGAGGATAAAGGGGCATTGATATAGCTACCTTTAGGGAATTACAGGGTGAGTGTGAGGTTACGCAGAACTGTTGTTTGCGCTATTTTAGGTGACATTCCAATTTAAATAATTTTCACCACCGTCACGAATGTTTCCTGTGCCGCCCCATGCCCTGGACCCGCAGGAATTATGAGAAGTAATTGTGCTGCTGTAATTTGTAGCCATTGACCCAGGGCCTGCTATTACCCATTGTCAGTTTTACTGATGAATCTCCTTACCATTAAAGCCCAATGTCCGGCCGAGCGTCCGTCCTCACTAAGCCGTTATTTATAGATTATGTCACGTCGGTAATAAACATAAAAGGCAGCTAATGTGTGGCTAATGAAATCTAGACCTGAGCAATTTTACGAATTGATATAATTCATAGGACTGTTCCCACCAAGTTGCGCACTTCCTCACGGTCGTAACTCAAGGACTTAGCAGGGTTTAGAGATTAGGGGCTCATTCAACACAGTTACAAAAAGAAAAATTGCACATCAGGGACAAACAATGCCGATATAGTGGTTATGTAGTAGTGATCAAATATATTTTTTAAACCTGTCCGAAATCACATCCCCAACATTGAGCAATGAGAGCAGATCTTGAGTTAGGATTCGGCCTTGGTGTGGAGATTTGGACTTACTAGTCCAATGTGGGCTCTCAGTGGTGAGATTGGCTTAATACTCTAGAGCTACACAACAGAAGCCTCATAAATACATGTATAAAGCCTAATATTCCTTGACAACGAGGAGACAGATGTTATCTCCACAGAAGGTGTGGTTAATCTGGTCCAGTCAGTTGTGTGTGTGTGTCGAGGGGAGAGATGTAGAGGCTGTTCTCAGAGAGGTGAAAACTAAACGCATGCTTCACTACCCTTCTCCCAAACCCATGGTACCAAGTCTCTCTAGATCAGGGCTAGTGGAAACCAGGTCCACAGCACTGCTGGTTTTCTGTTCCCACTTGTACTTGATCGATTAATCTCGAACATTGACCAATTAGGCCTATATGACTCTCTAGACATCGAATAAGACTCTAAGTGGTTTAACAAGTCTACTTATAAAGGACAAAATAGAGACTACAAAGTGACACTGCCTGAGATTAACCATTTAGCGTGCTAGAAAGTCTCACAACATGCTTTCAAACTGTGTGTGTTTGTGTATGTGTCTGTGTCTTTATCGGTTTGTGTTTACCATATTTGTGTGTGTGTAAGTCTGTGTTTGTGTGTGTAATTCTCCTGCTGTCTTCTCACCATTTTATTGCTTTTTTGAGCTTCTCTGGGAGAAATCCTCTTGATTCGCCCAGTCCCTCAGGCTACAGCCCCACGTAGAGCAGATGTTCCACTGAAAAGGCCATGAATGTTTAATCATTTGTGTTATTGATGCTACTCTTTTGTTTGTTGGTGTGTGTGTGTGTGTGTGTTTGTGTGTGTGTGTGTGTGTGTATGTGTATGGTTTTGGATATACTTCTATATATGAAAGTATCAGTGTGAGACATGGGAAGGAAATGCAGAACCCCTGATCTCAGCAAAGCTCTGACATTCAAATACACCACTTGAAATGTGTCTGTGTATGTTAGAGCAAGATATACAAAAAATGCCCATACTAAAACTGATAAAATATTTAGATTCCTTTACTATATATGATATAACTGGAAGATAAAAAGATTATAGAGACACAGAACATTTCAAATTGAATGCCAGTATGAATAGTTTACGATCGAGTGTAGATTGACCCTTGTTTAAAATACAATTCATTGGACTAAAACCTGCTATGTTAGTGTTTTAAACTGACAGCCAGATCTGACAATTAGACGGCATGCCTTCGGCTTTGATTGGCATGGTAATTGGATTGTCATTGGGGCTGAAAACCTATTATCTTTGGATCATGCCCCATGAAATTTGCTGGAAAGACTTCTCTGTCCATCATTAGGTTGGCCATCTTGGGGGCCTCGCAAATGAGCTTTTTAGTGGAGAAGAAAAAAATGACTGTGCACCGCTGGGACCCTTGGATCCTCCAAATCACTGCAAACCTAATCTGTGCTCTATTGATTAATGATATTAGCATAGCAGGTAGTGCTAACTCGCTAACACCGTGCTGTGTTAATGCTCATCACACTCAGCACTCGATGGTAGTGGGGGAGAGAGGAGAGGAGAGGGTGGTAAAGAGAGAGTGGGTTAATGTGATAAAGGTGAGAGAGAGGGAGAAAATAAAACAAAAAAGTGAAAACTGTGGGTGACTTTATTTGCAATTGTTGGTGTAGAGTAGCATAATCCATGTGGTCTCTATGACCACGGCGGTGAATATGTAGTCATTTGAAGTACTGAAAGTGAGAATGCCACGATACCCTCAGAGATGTGAAAGAGGTGTTGTTACATGTTGCATTCCTCAGCTCCACAGCAAATTAATTCAACAGATATTCTCGGAATATCTGTTATAATGAAAAGTGTTATAATGAATTAGGTTCTTTGGACTTTTAGTCTGGCCTGACTATCCTTATTCTAGTAACTCTCCTTCAGTATTGCCATATCTCTCACACAAACACAAACACCACAGTGGAAACATTTTGTTACGTTACAGCCTTATACAAAAATTTATTAAATTTAAAAAATCCTCAGCAATCTACACACAATACCCCATACTGACAAAGCGAAAACTGGTTTTTAGAATGTTTTGCAAATGTATTAAAAATAAAAAACAGAAATACCTTATTTACATATGTATTCAGATCTTTTGCTATGAGACTTGAAATTGAGATCAGGTGCATCCTGTTTCCATTGATTATCCTTGAGATGTTTCTACAACTTAATTGGAGTCCACCTGTGGTAAATTCAATTGATTGGACATGGTTTGGAAAGGCGCACACCTGTCTGTATAAGGTCCTACAGTTGACAGTGCATGTCAGAGCAAAAACAAAGCCATGAGGTCGAAGGAATTGTCCGTAGAGCTCCGAGACAGGATTGTGTCGAGGCACAGATCTGGAGAAGGGTACCAAAAAATTTCTGCAGCATTTAAGATCCCCAAAAACACAGTGGCCTCCATCATTCTTAAATGACAAACGTTTGGAACCACCAAGACTCTTCCTAGAGCTGGCCGCCCAGCCAAACTGAGCAATCGGGAGAGAAGGGCCCTGGTCAGGAAGGTGACCAAGAGCCCGATGGTCACTCTGACAGAGCTCTAGAGTTCCTCTGTATAGATGGGATAACCTTCCAGAAGGACAACCATCTCTGCAGCAGTCATGCAGTCAGGCCTTTATGGTAGAGTGGCAGTCAGCCTTTTATGGAAGCCACTCCTCAGTAAAAGGCACATGACAGCCCGCTTGGAGTTTGCCAAAAGGCACCTAAAGACTCTCAGACCATGAGAAACAAGATTCTCTGGTCTGAGGAGAATTGTCTTTTTCTCAGGAGTAGCTTCCACTCTCCCATAAAGCCCAGATTGGTGAAGTGCCCTAGAGACTGTTGTCCTTCTGGCAGGTTGTCCCATCTCAGCCAAGGAACTCTGTAGTTCTGTCAGTGGCCATTGGGTTCTTGGTCACTTCCCTGACCAAGGTCCTTCTTGCCTGGTTGCTCAGTTTGGTCAGATGGCCGCTTTCGGCAGAGTCTGGATAATTCCATTTTTTTTCAATTTCCCAATGATGGAGACCACTGTTCTCTTGGAAACTTTCAACACTCTAGAAATGGTTTTATACCGTTCCCCAGATATATGCCTCATCACAATTCTATCTCGGAGATCTACGGACAGATCCTTGGACTTCACAGGAGGCTGCTGATGGGAGACCGGCTCATAATAATTGCCGGAATGGAGCAAATGGAATGGCATGCGTTTGATGCATTTGATACAATTCCACCAATTCCACTCCAGTCATTACCACGAGTCCTTTCTCCCCAATTAAGGTGCCACCAACCTCCTGTGTTGGACATCATGGTATAGTTTCTTCTCTGACATGCACTGTCAACTTTGGGACCTTACATAAACAGGTGTGTTTCTTTCTAAATCATGTCCAAACAGTTGAATTGGCCACAGGTGGACTCCAATCAAGTTGTAGCGACATGGATGATCAAAGGAAATTGGATGCACCTGAACTCAATTTGGAGTGTCATAGCAAAGGGGTGTGAATACTTATTTAAATGAGATATTTCAGTATTTTGCTAAAATTTCAAAAAACATGTGCTCACTTTGTCATTATGGGGTATTGTGTGTAGATGGGTGAGAAAAAAAAACTATTTCATCCATTTTGAATTCAGGCTGTAATACAACAAAATGTTGAATAAATCAAGGGGTATGAATACTTTCTGAAGGCACTGTATGTTGTGTGGATGTGTGTGGGTGTGTGTATAAATGTGTTTATGCATCTCATGCAAATGATTGCTACATTTAACATTTACATTTACACCCTGAAAGCCCAATCCCTCTGCCCTCCACCCTGGGGATGGATGGGTGACAAAATGGCTTCACTGTCACTGATTCTCAGCCCTGGTTTTAAATTGACGTCCCACTGAGAAAATGATTATATTTTGTCTTTAATGTATCAGAAAGTAACAATGTCGTGTGGGCACCCGTAGACAGACACGTGAAAGGTGTGAGTAACGTGTTAGAGATGAGGTGTGTGTGAGTGTGTGTGTGTGTGTTTGATAAGCACGCTCTGAAATGCAGTGAGTACTCATCAGAAAGCAAATCAGACACTCACATTGACATTGAGCTCCCAAGACCTCTTCTGATGAACTGGCTGTCTATTGTCTGGGTTTACCGCTCCTGTTTGATAGAGAGCAGTAGTGAGGGCTGGGGAAGAGAGTGAGACTGTGAGAGAGAGAGAGAGAGATTCTCTTTATAAGAAAAATAAGGGAAAGAGTGTTAAAAAAGAGTGAGAGTAGGAGATAGAGAGTCTGTTCTAGCCGAGTGTGTGTGAGACCATGCTGATGAGCAGGAGCATACTCAGACCAGACTACGTATGGTAATGAAACACAAGTGTTTGTGTGTGTGTGTGTGCATGCTTTCATGTGCGCATATCTGTTTGTGTGTGTGTGTATGAACCTACTTTATGTGTGTAGGGCCGTGGCAGTGGAGATGTTCTATCTCGCCGCTTCACACAATTCAGTGTGTGTGTGAAAAAGCTCTTATGCAGGCGCTGTTGATCACCACCTATCAACTGGCATCTGATTTGCATTCCGTGGATGCATCATTATTCACAACATTTGATGTCCATAAAACACATTAGAACTATTTCCCTGAGCAAAATAATATTGGCCTGGCTCGGCAGACATCATTTGTGGGCCCAAATTGTAAAAATGTAAATTGATATGTAAGAAAATGCCCCATTAACTTTTTCATTAATGGTTATAATGCATTCAGAGTGTCATCCGTGGAAGGGACTGGTGTTTTCATCAGAGAAGAGAGTTGGCCTGAACATGGACACACACACACACACACATACACTAGCACTATATACAGCGTTTCGTTTCTCTTATTCATCATTACTTTATGCATGTGGATATCAATGTACTGATTGCATTATGCATTTTTTTAATTGCACCATTAATATCTAGAATTGGAAAATGCATTGCGGCGTTGAAGAAGAGGCCAATCTACTAGGGCTGGGCAATATGGCCAAAATATCATATAACGATATCTTTCAAATTTTTCACAGTATTTGACAGTATTTTATGTTTTTAAATTATAATAATAATACAAGTTCTAAATATGCTTTATGAGTAGTTCATGACCCTAGGGAGGCAACACATAAATTATAAGTGATTTCAATGGGGCTCTCTCCATTCTGATTGTTTTATACTGTTCAATCCAACTTCAAACAAAAGTCATTTTCAGCCTTTTCATCAATTTCTGCATTTACGGCACTTTTGTTATCATTTCCACAATGTGCCACGCAGAGCTGCATGTTATGGGCAAAAATATAGGCCTAGTTAATTGGTGAACTGTTAGAATCATGGAAATAGAATGATTAATATAATTCTATAGTTGGAATATAGTGGAATATAATGAATGAACAAGCAAGGGAGTAATTATTGACTGTGTGTTAGTCAGTGTTTCCAGGGGACCCTAATTAGATGTTTAGATATTGCATTACATGTTTTCTTATCTCATGTAGCTAGACAGCTAGGTAGCTAACATATTCATGCTTTGCCTATTCTTCTCTGATTTAGAAGATACTGTTGCATAAAAAACATGCTTACCTAGGCCTACACCTGCACTGGTACCAGGCTGTATTGGATAGCTACGTTTGCTCTGACTCTTAGTACATTTAGCAAGCTAGCTAGCCAGCTAACTAGCGATTAGCATTAGCGGCTAACACAATTTATTTTAGCCTGAACTTGCTAAGAATAGACTAGCAGACAGTAGTTTGCAGACAGTAAAATACACAAACTAATAGTGTAATTATAGAACACTTGTA
The DNA here is from genome assembly GCF_020615455.1 of Coregonus clupeaformis. Classification (NCBI taxonomy): domain Eukaryota; kingdom Metazoa; phylum Chordata; class Actinopteri; order Salmoniformes; family Salmonidae; genus Coregonus; species Coregonus clupeaformis. The sequence continues at coordinate 27,023,894 of NC_059228.1, read as the reverse complement.
GAAGCAGCATCATTGTCACCAACATCTTTCTGCATCTATTTGACCATGTAAGTTAAACTGCAGAGTGAATGACAAGTAAGTGCTCGTGCTTTCAAACTGGTTGAAAAGGCTTTTTTTTTTTGTATTTTTACTGACCAGAATATGATGTATATTATGTAATATTATGTACCAGTTGGTCATAATTGTGACCTCTATCTGACCAGCTGGTCATAATTCTGACCACTATATTATGTGTTATATTATGTACTGGTCATAGTTAAGACCACATCATAACCTGGTAATGACCACCTGACTACAGCTTATTACCTAATATATAAAGTATTGCAGAGGATAAAGTTGGATATTGAAAATATTGTTCATTACATTTCTATTTGTTTCCATAGTCAAAAATTAAAGTTTAAATCTTCAACATGTTCTTACATTTAAAATAGATCAAGCAATGGCAAAAACAAATCTACATCACATTTTTGGCACATTTGCATACAGTCATTTTTTCATAATTCACCCACAGACATTACATGCATAGAAAGACCCCCCCCCCACAGTTGTGTCAAGTTGGCTGGATGTCCTTTGGGTGGTGGACCATTCTTGATACACACGGGAAACTGTTGAGCTTGAAAAACCCAGCAGCGTTGCAGTTCTTGACACGAACCGGTACGCCTGGCACCTAACTAAACAAATATCAAAATGTCAAAATGTTAGCTAGCTAGCTACAATGGCTACAACAGGTAAAATTGAAAACTTACCATGTCCATGGAGGATTAGCCAGAGAGCTAACGTTAGCTAGCTAAAATTAGCCTGCTAAGTTAGCTAACGTTAGCTAGCTAGCAAATATTTTCTTGACATTCTTCTCCCCAACAAACCGTCGCTTTACTTACAAAATTAAAACAATAATGCAGGAGAACAGGGACTACCCCTTAGCAGTCAATTATTTTTTGGTGTAAAGTTTTTCAGCCGTGTTATTGTGTAGCCTACCGGGCGCTCTGTCCCAACGGCTGTATGCGAGGCACAGATTCCAATTCCAGTTTTAGCTGGAACTGATATGCCTATCTCCTTATTTAGCTAACTACTGAAATTAAAAAATAAATAAACAGATATCAACCAAAATAAGATGGCTTGAAAAAGACGTCTTAATCTGATTGTGATCTGATTATAAGACGTCCTGACCAGATTTCAACCAGAAAAACAAGTCTTTATCACGTCGTATGCCCATTGGGAAGTAGCAAACAGAGTAAACTATAAAAACTGACATTACAATGGAAATTACAGGCGCCGGAGTTGCGTATCACATTTAACAAACCAAACATTGAAATACCATTATAGAAGGTAAAGTATAAACCCAAACCGGTCCGTGCATCAATATTGGTACATAGTAAAATATGTTCAACCGCCCAGCCCTACATGCTACCGTGTTTTGTTTCGAGTTTTGATAGTTTAGATAAATATTTCCCAATGCTGCAGGGACAGAAAGTGTTTTGCTTAGTGTTTTGTTTTACTGCATTGAAAGTTAGCTTGAGGTACTCATCAACTGAAACTCATCAAAGGAACTCATTTCAGAACACACAACCACTTGATTTCAATTACATTACACATCGTACAGATTCACACTTACGCACGCACGTGCGTGTGCACACACACACACATACACACACACTTTTAATGCTTTCCTTTACAAATCAATAATGTCCCGAGAGCATTAGGCAACCAACAGCTCTTTATTAATTATTTCAACTCTCTATGGAAACCTGTTGTTTTAAGAGGCTTAAGAGGCAGTGGCCTTCACTATGTGCTGCCTACCTGCCACTGAAGATGCCTGTCTACAAGCCAGTGTGGAAATACACTTTTCACCTGAGCTTTGCATAACATTAATGCCTTAAACGCCCAGTGCAGTCAAAAACATGATTTTCCTGGGTTTAATATATACAGTGGGGAGAACAAGTATTTGATACACTGCCGATTTTGCAGGTTTTCCTAATTACAAAGCATGTAGAGGTCTGTAATTATTATCATAGGTACACTTCAACTGTGAGAGACGGAATCTAAAACAAAAATCCAGAATATCACATTGTATGATTTTTAAGTAATTCATTTGCATTTTATTACATGACATAAGTATTTGATACATCAGAAAAACAGAACTTAATATTTGGTACAGACACCTTTGTTTGCAATTACAGAGATCATATGTTTCCTGTAGGTCTTGACCAGGTTTGCACACACTGCAGCAGGGATTTTGGCCCACTCCTCTATACAGACCTTCTCCAGATCCTTCAGGTTTCGGGGTTGTCGCTGGGCAATACGGACTTTCAGCTCCCTCCAAAGATGTTCTATTGGGTTCAGGTCTGGAGACTGGCTAGGCCACTCCAGGACCTTGAGATGCTTCTTACGGAGCTTCTTCTCTCTCGCGATACATGGCCCCATCCATCCTCCCCTCAATATGGTGCAGTCATCCTGTCCCCTTTGCAGAAAAGCAACCCAAAGAATGATGTTTCCACCTCCATGCTTCACGGTTGGGATGGTGTTCTTGGGGTTGTACTCATCCTTCTTCTTCCTCCAAACACGGCGAGTGGAGTTTAGACCAAAAAGCTCTATTTTTGTCTCATCAGACCACGTGACCTTCTCCCATTCCTCCTCTGGATCATCCAGATGGTCATTGGCAAACTTCAGACGGGCCTGGACATGCGCTGGCTTGAGCAGGGGGACCTTGCGTGCGCTGCAAGATTTTAATCCATGACGGCGTAGTGTGTTACTAATGGTTTTCTTTGAGACTGTGGTCCCAGCTCTCTTCAGGTCATTGACCAGGTCCTGCCGTGTAGTTCTGGGCTGATCCCTCACCTTCCTCATGATTATTGATGCCCCACGAGCTGAGATCTTGCATGGAGCCCCAGACCGAGGTTGATTGACCGTCATCTTGAACTTCTTCCATTTTCTAATAATTGCGCCAACAGTTGTTGCCTTCTCACCAAGCTGCTTGCCTATTGTCCTGTAGCCCATCCCAGCCTTGTGCAGGTCTACAATTGTATCCCTGATGTCCTTACACAGCTCTCTGGTCTTGGCCATTGTGGAGAGGTTGGAGTCTGTTTGATTGAGTGTGTGGACAGGTGTCTTTTATACAGGTAATGAGTTCAAACAGGTGCAGTTAATACAGGTAATGAGTGGAGAACAGGAGGGCTTCTTAAAGAAAAACTAACAGGTCTGTGAGAGCTGGAATTCTTACTAGTTGGTAGGTGATCAAATACTTATGTCATGCAATAAAATGCAAATTAATTACTTAAAAATCATACAATGTGATTTTCTGGAAAAAATATTATTTCTCACAGTTGAAGTAATAATAAATAAATAATAATATGCCATTTAGCAGACGCTTTTATCCAAAGCGACTTACAGTCATGCGTGCATACATTTTTTTGTGTATGGGTGGTCCCGGGGATCGAACCCACTACCTTGGCGTTACAAGCGCCGTGCTCTACCAGCTGAGCTAGGAAGTGTACCTATGATAAAAATTACAGACCTCTACATGCTTTGTAAGTAGGAAAACCTGCAAAATCGGCAGTGTATCAAATACTTGTTCTCCCCACTGTATATCCACACTATGAGATTGGAATAATACTGAGAAATTGTGATAATGCTGAGAATGCCCTTTTAGTGTAAGAGCTGTTTGAAAAGACCACCTGAAATGTCAGCCTGTTTTGGTGGGATGGAGTTTGGCCTTCCATGGTGACATCACAAGGCGGTAAATTAGTTAATAGACCAATAAGAAAGAGCGATCCAAACCTCTCTACCAATTACAGCTAGTTTTCTGTTTTCCCCTCCCCTTTCAGACAACTCCCAGACAGTCCTAGCATAATTCTTGCTTGAGACATTGATATTTTTGGCCATTTTAATTGAAAACAATCACAGTAAGGTACTTAATTGTTACCCAGAAATGTTTTGATATTGAGATAAAAAACAGCTGTATTGGACCTTTAACAAAAGTATTTGATATCCTCAGTTCAAGCCTGCACAGCTTTAGAGTGGTGTTGTATCCACACACTTTCACTCACAGTGCCTTGGACACATACACATTTGCACACAAAAGCATGTGCACGCCGCATGTGCGGTCAAACACACACACACACACACACACACACACTTGTTGGTTTGACGGGAAGTCTATTCTTGGAACATTACTTTGAGCAATTATCGCAGAGTGTGTGCAGTCTAATGATGTGAGTAAATCACTGTCAGAGTGGTAGTCTGTCAAAGACACAGTATCAATTTACAACACACTGATTCCAAGCAAACAAACTGTATACAGGATCATGTCTGTAGTTGTGGTTGTTCAAAATACTTTGTTAACATTTTGTCTGTGTGTGTGTGTGTATGTATGTATGACGGCGGGCAACCGCAGGGTGTATGTGATGCGTCTAGTGCAGTATTGCCTAGGTAGAGGTAAGTTGCATGCTCGCTTACCACGTGCTTGCATACTCTCACTTACAGCTCGCTACCGCCAGCTAGCCCTTGTGGTGAATTGGAGAGCAGCTTCATGCACAAGTCCGCCCTTGCCGGTACAAAGCCTCTCAATGACCAAGACTCCTTTCGGGCCTCCTCGTGGCGGCACACGTTAACTGGTTGTCTTGAAACTCCAGGCTAACCGGTAGGGTATCTTGGAGCAGCAGTGGTTCCCCAGAGATACGTTGGTACAGGCCCACCTCTGTGTGGACATGTCCTGGCAGCCATCAACCACTGTCCCGCTGCCTTGTGGGTTAGTCTGGTACGACAAAGGCTAGGGGAGCACACCCTGAGAGAAAAGCAGCGTGCTGGCGGCGCGTGGTAGGAGGACACCGACAGACTGGGGATCCGGCAGCCTCATGCAGCTGTGGAAGATACTGGTCATGGGTTTCCTCCCTTGCCACTGGAATTCACCTTCCTACAGTAAAGTAGTGCTGTTGCGGAATGCGCACCATCAGCGTCACTTTAAATAACTTCCTTTGCGCAGGTATCCACTTCTGACCTCGGTGAAGCCATCAACCGGAAACCAGACTAAAGTCTGGCGGCGTTTGGGTGTCTGGTGACGGGGGCAGAAGTGAATACTATTTTGGACACTGACGATAATAGCAATAGACCCCATCGGAGAACAGCTTTGATTGCTGCAGAACTAAGGTGCTACAACATTGACATTGCTGCCCTGAGTGTGACCAGGTTCCTGGATGAAGGTTCCCTGAAAGAGGAGGGAGAAGGCTACACCTTCTACTGGAAAGGTTACCCTCCGGGTGGATAACATCAGCACGGTGTGGAACTGGCAATTAAGAATAGCCTTTTACCCAACCTCACCGAAACACCTGTCGGCATAAGTGAAAGACTCATGTCTCTCCGTATCCCCCTAGCCAAGATACATTATGCTACTCTTCTCAGTGCATACGCACCAACGTTACCATCTGAAAACGAGGCAATACCCCACTGCTTCTACCAGTCACTAGATGAGGCCCTTCACCGCATCCCCAGGAAGGACAAGATCTTTCTGCTGGGTGACTTCAACGCTAGGGTGGGACAGAACAACATGAGTGCTGGGTAGGCATAGTGTTGGCCAGGTCAATGAGAACGGCATGAGACTGCTAACTCTATGTGCCGAGCACGATCTCATTGTCACTAACACCTTGTTCCAGCAGAAGAACAAACATAAAACATCATGGATGCACCCTCGCTCCAAACACTGGCACCTGATCGACTACGTCATAGTGAGACGTTCTGACACTAATGGCGTCCTGCTGACACATGCCATGAGGGGTGCAGAATGCTGGATAGATCACTGTATGATACTGGCTAAACTCCAGGTGAGAATACATCAGCCCCAAAGCCTGCAGTAAGAGGAGTCTGCACTGTACCCGGCTTGAGAAAGCCGTCACTCTCTCGCTGAAAGGCTGAGGGAGACTGAGCCTCTTCTGAGCGCAGAGGACCCCATGGACCAGAAGTGGGCATCTATTAGCTCATTGCTCTATCAGGCAGCGGTCCACTCCATTGGCTACAGAGGAGGGAAACATCAGGACTGGTTCGATGAGAACTCTGACACCATCACAACCTTACTGGACAATATGCACAAAGCGCACAGGGCTACTCTCAACAGCCCCACATCTGCTACCCTCTGCCAGCAATGGCGTGCATCACGCAAGGAAGTGCAAACAACCTTGCGTGCTCTGCAGAACGAATGGTGGATGAATAAGGCACAGGAAATCCAAATGTATGCCGACAAAAACAACATGCACAATTTCCACCCCCCTGAAAATAGCTGATGGTCTGACTCTCTTGTAGGACCAAAACCAGATCCTGATGAGGTGGGCTGTCCACTTTGAAGCACTACTTAATCAGCACTCTCCTACAGACCACTCCATCCTGGAAGAACTGCCTGTCCGTCCACCCATTCAAGACCTCAACCATTCGCCAACCTTCCAAGAGGTGTTATCAGCTAACAAGACTCCTGGCGCTGACAGCATCCCGCCAGAGCTACTTAAGAAGGGAGGTTACTTCTGCACCAGAATGCTCACCAGTACATCACAGAGGTTTGGGAATGGGAGATCGTCTGCTAAGAGTGGCGGGATGCAAACATTGTCACCATCTATAAGAACAAGGGTGACAAGTCCATCTGCGGCAACAGCCGGGGGAGATCCCTTCTGGCTGTTGCCGGCAAGGTCCTGGCCAAGGTGATGCTACATAGGCGGGTGAACAACATCACAGAGGAACTGCTGCCAGAGTCAAAATGCGGCTTCAGAAAGAACATGAGTACGGTCGACATGATATTCACGGCACGGCAACTCCAGGAGAAGTTCTGTGCACAACATCAGGACCTTTTCATGGCCTTTGTCGACCTCTCCAAGGCCTTGAACACTGTGAGCAGGGACCTACTATGGGGCATTCTACTCAAATGTGGCTGTCCAGACAAATTTGTGAACATCCTTTGCCAGTTCCATGATAGGATGATGGCTCGGGTGGCCATAGGAGGGCAGGAGTCAGTGCCCTTTGGAGTAAGCATCGGTGTGAGGCAGGGGTGTGCTGGCACCTGTACTCTTTAACATCTTCCTCCTATGTGTCACCCAGCTTCCCCACAAGGAGCTTGAGGACAGCTGCAGGGTTGCGGTGGAAACCTATTCAACATCAGGAGGCTCCAAGTAACCACCAAGGTTACTTGACGGAGGTGGGTTCTTGAGCTGCAGTATGCTGATGACTGTGCTCTTGTGGCCCACAGTCCTTGTGGCCCACACACCTTCAGTCCGTCCTTGTAGCAGCTGTGAGGGTCTATAGCAGGATGGGACTGTCTATCAACACCACCAAGACAGAGGTGGTCTGCCAATGGAGATCCAGCCCTCCACCCACCATGCCTGTCTTCACCATTGAACACAAATCACTGGCAATAGTCCCGTCCTTCAAATACCTGGGCTGCATCCTCTCGGAGGACTGCAGCATCAACCTTGAAATTCAAAATAGGATCAAGCAAGCATCAGCTGCCTTCGGGAAAATCAGACGCAAGGTCTTCCAAAACAGGGATCTCCACCTCCACACCAAAGTCGCCGTCTATCAAGCCTAATAGCTGTGAAGCCTGGGTCACTTACAGCCACCACAACAAGCAGCTAGAGCGATTCCACATAAGATACCTGCAGCGCATCCTGGGAATCACCTGGTGCGACCGTGTGCCCCATACAGAAATACTTGCTGAGACCAACTGCAAGAGTATGGAGGCCATGGTCACCCAACACCAACTACGCTGGCTTGGGCATGTCATTAGAATGTATCAGTATATGCCAATGTATGTGAATATTTAACATACCCTAGATCAGAGCGAGATTAAACATGTTCAATTGCTTTGAGCTTATTCTCTCACTGCCCTGAGTTTAAGACAAGGGTTTAGCTATCTTGGAATTAAGAACAAATCCCAAAACTTTATTTTCAAGAATCTAATTTCTTCTTAACTTTTTGCTTAAGGAGAAACATAAGAAATAGCGCAATAACATTTCCAAGAACCTTTTTGAGGAATAGCAACTTTGCTTAATTTTCTTCATGTCTATAGTTAAGGAAAGAATGGCAGATAAGAAGACATTTCTTCTTAAGAAGGTTTTGTGAATCTGGGCCCAGATCTCCAGGCTGTGTGTGCAGTAGTAGTAGTACAGTATATCAGAGTGAGATATCCTCTAATGAAATGTATCCCCGGGCCCCATGCTGCAGTCTTCTAATTAACATTTCAATAAATAACTGAGTGAGAATAAATACATCTCTCACAAGGAATAAATAAGTATTTCTCCAGAAAGAAAATGACAGATCATCTCCTCAGAGCTACAGTCAACCATCAGCCACTTACGTGAGTTACTGTTGGCCTGGCAACCGCCACGGCAACAGGCCACGGCAACACGCCACGGCAACGCTCCACCGTGATCGATTTTCTTTAAATTTTCTTCTGCATCCTCCAAGACAAAAAGAGGGATAGATAAAATAGTGGTAACCTCTTTCCTCCTCCCACACTCCTCACTCACTCACTCTCCCCATTCAACTGTCTATTGAATTCACTGGAGATGAGCAAGACATTAACAAAATGCAACAGATAATGTGGACATTTCATGCATAAGCTGCGATATGAAGGATGTATTAATGGGGAAATTATTGTGCATTCAATTACAGTGGAATGCCTTCCGGAGATGTTGTGATTTGGCCAGCGCTCCGATAGCGTCGGCTCGACGGGGGTCCCTGAGTGATGAACAACCTAATCGGCTAATCTCAAAACGGGCGCCGTTCACAAGCACCCAACGCCCATCCGCCGCTAACAGTAGCCAATAAAATTAAAGTCCCGTGCCCGGCGAAAAGAAAGAGGTGGAAATCAGAGCTGGATAAACAAATATAATCATAAAAGCGCAGCGCGTTGAAAAGTGGTAATTCCGTGGGAGTTCATTAGGGAGAGATGGGAGAATGAAACGAAGGGGAGACATTACCTTTAATGTGGCCCCCCTGCAGAGTGTGTGATAGGGTGGCCGTCCTGGCTAAATTGAGTTTTTAGCATGATGCTACGCTAGCAGAGAAAACTATCTAAATTAGGTTTTAGCTTGACGCTATGTTAGTGAAAACAAAGTGTACAAATTGTGTTTTTAGCATGACGCCATGTTAGCAGAGAAATACTTATGGAAAAGTATAGAATGTCACGTTATATTATCAGAGAAACAATTGTACAGAATGGGATTTCTAGCACAGTTGTATGCTAACTGAGAGAAACTTGACCTGGTACTTGTCGACAAGTGAAACAAAGTGTAGGCCTATATGCAACACGAAAAGTAATGTGAGGGTTTTTGAGGCGTGACGCTGGATTGTCAGTTACCTGTGCTACTTTGGCCAAACTTTGAGCTGAGAACAGTATTACACAGTAATCCCATATTTCTACAGAAGCCGGTACAGTACAGTATGTCTCCAGTCACTACTGACACTAGGCAGATGCTACCTTGATTGAGACATCTGCAGGAACCAGATGGAACATAAGAGGAAGAGGGGTGTGATGTCTATCACGGACATTTGACAGCAAAACGCTGCCTTTACCACAGCAGCACAGGGTCACGGGAGGCCCAATCAGACAGAGCACTGCCTGGCTGCCGTAATGTTATCATGTGTTTCAGAATATTATTTTCCCTCATGCAAAGTTGTGTTACTTCCAATGTGCTGCTTATCTATGTTTTTGTGCTTTAGTAAAGGAAAGCTGGTGTTTGTGTACTTTCTGGTTACAGTTAGCACATTAGAGTGTTTTGGTGGTTCAGAATAATCACTCTTTACACATGAAACATGTTGTTTTGAGACAGACAAGGCGACAAGCTCATAGCCATGGGCTATCCTTTTGCTTCCTTGTTGTGAATAGGCCAAGTGTGTATGTGTGAATTTGTGTGTGATGAATGCGGTTTGGTGGGAATTGGTATCTCATGTCTCTTTAATGTTGCCTTAAGCACTATGTTTGTATCTGTGTGTGTGTGTGTGTGAAACTTTCTATGCATCCCAGAGCAACTCCTCTCCTCTCCTCTCCTCTCCTCTCCTCTCCTCTCCTCTCCTCTCCTCTCCTCTCCTCTATGTAGAGTACATATAAATAAAAAGATGGGTCTTGTGATATGGGACACAGCTGATCTCAACATCGACACAGATCTGGGTTGGAGGATCTGTCCCACAAGGAAACACTGGCTGCTGCTCCAACCCTTTCAAACAGAGGAGACAAGATTATACTGCAGTCACAGTATGTCACTTAGTCAATGATCCAGCATCTGAACCATAGCATTCCATTAATGTTATTCTCTATTCTATTCTATTCTATTCTATTCTATTCTATTCTAATGATGGCTCTTTGTAATGATGTTATCCCTGCCTGTATGTAAGTGCAGCCTGGAGTCTGGGATGTGATGCCAGGCTGTGGTTTCTAATGAACAGCAGGGCAGGACCCTCAGGCTACACTTCAACTTTAAAACATCTATTATTGAGTCCCAGAGAAAAACACTGCAGCGGCCAACGCTGACCTCACAGGAGCTTTATGCCGTTGCTCTCCTCTGTTTTCATCCCCCTTTCCCTCCCTCTATCCCTTGCATCTGGTATCTGTATCCCCCACATGATCGACATTTAGAATAGGGGAGGTATGTACTGGCTCAAGGCAGAGTGATGTTCTCTTGGATGGTTTGTATAGTGTTGCTAAAGCGTTACCATAGCGTTAGAAATATTAAGAGATCCACAGGGAAGTTAATCTCTCTGTCTCTCTCTTTCTCTTGCTCTCTCTCTCTCTCGCTCTCTCTCACATTCGCTCTCTCTCGCGCTCTCTCGCTCTGAATAAAAATGTAAAAGGCCATTATATACTTCATCACCTCCACTACGTGAGGTGTCACTGCCATCACTGCAGTCAAGTATCTTATTTTTATATTAGTGGAGGAGAGAAGTGTGTGTGTGTGTGTGTGTGTGTGTGTGTGTGTGTGTGTGTGTGTGTGTGTGTGTGTGTGTGTGTGTGTGTGTGTGTGTGTGTGTGTGTGTGTGTGTGTGTGTGTGTGTGTGTGTGTGAGAGAGGGAGAGGTTTTCTCTGAGTGTGAGTGGGCCTTGCTCTCCTCTGGCCATACTCCTCTATGTGTGTGTAATGGATCCCAGTATTATATCTGCATAAGGTATGGAGTTGGAGGAGAAGTCATTTTCAGCATACATAGGACAACATCAGAGTGATGGACTAACTATTGACATGAAAAGCATAGTACTCTGCAGTGATCTATAACTTTTTTTTTGGTCTACAAGAGCTATATGTTTTAATCCCTCTGTACGCATTCCTACTAATAGTGATCATCTGAGCACAGAAGTCAGATATTTTCAGGTTAAACTCGGGGTGGTAAATTAATCTCCTCGCCACGATGGTAATGAGGATGTTTGGTGTTATTTGTATCTGCGTGTTTTGAGTGTTTTGTCAAATGTAGGCGAGTAGTTTTGCTTGCCTGGTATATTTGTATACTCCCCTGGGAGCCATGTCCCAGTAAGATACTGCAGTTGCTCGACATAATTAGACCGGGAAGGTCCTTGTAAACTCGTTAATATCTCGGCTAGGCTATACTGGCTCGGTGGTTGTTCTTGGCAAAGAAACGGACAGATTTTTTAAAGAGGGAGATGTGGAGAAACGTCACTTTTAAATCGCCTTCCAAGGGGTTGAAGGAACCAACCACAGACAGAGACATTGACCTACAATGGAGAGTAGTTTGGTATGAGTTTGATGCTGTTCTGCGTCAGTAGCTTTGGAGTTGAGAGGTTTGGGAAGCACATTTTTTGCTGAAGAACTCAGTTTTTCCTGGTGTTATGGTCATAATGATATATTCAGTATGTCTCTGACCACTTTGTTTCCTGTTTGGTGAGAGTGAATTCTCATCTTATTTCTTCAGTATCTCCATGAACGTTGATTAATTGATTGCAGTCAGAGCGTGGTTTAAGTGCTACTGAAACTATACATAGATTGCTTCTTAAAAAACAGACCTTTGTGCTGAAACTTTTCTGGTTGAATTGTTCTTGGCCAGTGAGTGACCTGTTTGTTTTGCACTGTCCTCTACCCTGGACTGTGTTGTACAACTCATACTAAGATAAACTGCACTACATGTTGGTCATGAAACCATGCTTCAATCTGGACTTTTGGCTCGTGTAGCCAACCTGTCGGCGACATGGCCTCACTTCACCTTTACTCTTACCCAGCCGTCATCATCCTCTGTGCCAACATGGTCTGTGCCAGTTTATGAAACATCTCTTATGACATAAAATCAGAACATGTGACTGTGTGTGTGTGGATGTTGTTCAAGCAGAGTCCCAGTATACTGTACAGACCAGACCTCTAGACAGAGTTAAACCCTGCCACACCTGCACACACACTGCCTCCTCTCCTCTCCCGCTACCTATCCCTGGGGTGGACATCATTACTCAGATTAAAATCAGTTAATGCACTCTGCATTGTTTTAAGACCTGGGAGAGGCCAAAATGGACACACACAAAATAACTTCTTTCCATCTCTCTCTCTCTCTCTCTCTCTCTCTCTCTCTCTCTCTCTCTCTCTCTCTCTCTCTCTCTCTCTCTCTCTCTCTCTCTCTCTCTTAGTCAATGATCCAGCATCTGAACCATAGCAACCATAGCATTAAATGAATACCCATTGTTCTCTCTCTCTCTCTCTCTCTCTCTCTCTCTCTCTCTCTCTCTCTCTCTCTCTCTCTCTCTCTCTCTCTCTCTCTCTCTCTCTCTCTCTCTCTCTCTCTCTCTCTCTCTCTCTCTCTTTTAAATGAATACCCATTGTTTTTGGTAAGCGGGGGTTGTCCCTTAGGCAGTGTGTGCGTGTGTGTCTGTGTGTGAGTGTGTGTGTCTCTGCACTGTGTGTGTGTCTCTACACTGTGTGTGTGTGTGTGTGTGTGTGTGTGTGTGTGTGTGTGTGTGTGTGTGTGTGTGTGTGTGTGTGTTCCATGTGGGCAGGGCAGTGGCATCCCATTAGTCTTATTTGTTGTAGAACAGGGTTTCTGTGGATTACTCATGGCCTAAAGTGCTATGCCCTTTCATTAACCTTGGCTCCCAGTCGCTTCATTTAATACAAAACAAATTCCTAATCTGGGCCTGCTAAACAGCGTTTCAGCCTGTATATTACTGTCTCATATTGCCTTGGGTTGCCACTCGCCAGATCCCTAATTACGCTCCCAACACCTTCCTTGCTCCCTGTATGCGCCTATCATTATTTTAAATTTATTTTGATTGATTTGTGTCAGCTTTAACTGTGCTTTCTGCCGGATCGATAAATAAAGATCAATACTTTAATGTTTTCTTCAGAACCTTTATTAAAAAATAGATTGGCTGTAAAGAGGGCTGAATTACGGCGAAGACTGCCTACTTCTAACGCATGTCAACTGGAATCTAATTGAACAACGTTGAACCATTTGAGATTAGCTGAAGGAATGCAGGCGGGAGGCAGAGAGAGTGAGAGAGAGAGACAGCGAGGGAGAGAGAGAGAGAGGGAGAGAGAGAGAGAGAGAGAAAGAGACAGCGAGACAGCGAGGGAGGGAGGGAGGGAGGGAGAGAGACAGCGAGGGAGGGAGGGAGGGAGGGAGGGAGGGAGGGAGGGAGGGAGGGAGGGAGGGAAAGAAAATAAAAACAGAGAACGCAGCTCAGAGCAGGCTGAGCGATCACAGTTTTTCTGACTGGCTGATGCACGGCTGTACTTCAAGGGTACAATCAGAACTTTTTCTTACCTTTCAGATTTACCTTCAAATCTACAGTAGGCTGTAGAGAGGATGTTCATGGTTAAATAAAAGGAAGGTCAAAAGACGATAGTTGGCCGTCTGGTTTTAAACAACGTTTGGGTTTCTCCCCTGTGAGCCAGAGATGATACGATCCAGGTCATGGAGAATTTAAGGTCATAGATAAAAACATTAAAACCTCAGGCCCATATAAGCCAGAGCCTTTTTCCTCAGAGCTAAATTCTTACATGCTGCTGCTGCAAGACTACATACCAATGGTGATTATGAATGTTACTGTGCTTTAGCTTCACCAGGGGAGGGTGTTTGTTGGAGGACAACCCCCATCCCTCACCTTCCCTGCTATGCACCTAGCTCAGGTGCCCTTGTTCCCCCCCCCCCCACCCTCCCGGGACAGTGCCCAATGTGGCGGTCGTAGAGTGTGTGTGCGTGTGTGTGTTTGGCTCTGTGTGTGTGTTTGTATGTGTGAGTGCGTGCAGGCACATGTTTGTGTGTATGTGTGTGTATCATTGTGTGTGTGCGTGTGCATGCTTGTCAGCGTATCATGGTATGTGTGATTGTATGTGTTTGTATGGTACAGCTGTGGCCCCTCTGCCCAGCTTTAGCTCCGTTGGGATCAGGGGGTTAAGACAACAGAGCAACTGAGGCTCCCCCCTCTCCCCTCCTCTCCCTGGCCGTACCCCTGTTTCCTAGCTTCTTTAAATGGACCAGTTTGACCCAACCCAGACTCACGTGGAGGTGCACCGTGCTACTGTGATTAATTACAGGGTTTCAGCCATGCTGACATCATCATAGTGCATTGGGCTTGGGCTCTCAACCCACTGAAGGGCAGACACATATAGACAAACACACACCCACAAACACACGCACACACACACCCACCCACCCACACACACCCACCCACACACACAAACACACCTTGCTTCTTATGTTATATAAGGGGGAGGTCAGCTGTGCATCTAACCACCAAACAGGTAGGGGGTGCTCTTCAATTCCACTTAAATGTCTATAGGTTATCATTCGTAACTCATAAGTGCAGGTGAAGTGTTCAAGAACAATTTGACCACATCAGACTAAAAGTTTGCTGAATTGAATCTAAGCTCCAGTGGCCAGACATTGGTGACCATGGCCTTTTATCAATAGATTTGCTCACCACCTGCATCCTCTCTCTTACATTTTAGTCATTTAGCAGACACTCTTATCCAGTTAGTGCATACATTTTTTAAATTATTTTTATACCCCCCGTGGGAATCAAACCCACAACCCTGGCGTTGCAAATGCCATGCTCTACCAACTGAGCTACATCCCTGCCAGCCATTCCCTACCCCACCCTAGACGACGCTGGGCCAATTGTGCGCCGCCCCATGGGTCTCCCGGTCACGGCCGGCTACGACAGAGCCTGGATTCGAACCAGGATCTCTAGTGGCACAGCAATGCAGTGCCTTAGACCACTGCGCCACTCGGGAGGCTCTTCTGTCCTCTTTCGCCTCGTTTTGATAAAGGTCAAAGTTAATCGAGGAGAGTCGGCGAGAAGAGGGAACGTGGATGGAAATGTACTTGCTTGAAATGAGATGTTCCTTCTCCACTCGCACGTCATTAGGCAAATGACATTTACAGGGCTGGGTCCCAAAATACATTTCTAAAGTGATCAAAACAAATTAAGATAGTTGTGCAAGACCTTTTATAGATAAAACAATAAGTAGCATATTGTTTTTAAATGTGTGCATGTTTTTCTCTGGTAGGATACACATGAGTATCCTCAATGAAAGGTGGCTATCGAGGAGGGGAGGCCACTCTTCCGCTTGCTTACTAAATGAATTGACACACTCCTCGACCACTCAACCATTTATCGGTTTCTGGGTCACGGAGGAGAGAGAATGGAGGAGAAGAGGATGGTCTTTTGCCCTAACGAGAATCTCCCCATGTCTAACGCTGGGCAGTGGCGGCTCCTGAAAAAATTCTCAGGAGGGGCAATTTTTCTGATGATTTAGGTGACCTACACACATTTAAAAAAAGATATGTCCAGCAACAACATGAAGACAGGGGCAGCATATAAGTCAATACCAGAAGCATTTATTGACTGATCTCAAAAGTGTTGGCTTACCAGGGTTGGTGGAGCCCTCAGTTTCATCTTTGCCTCGCAAAGCTAACTCAAACACTCCGCAAAACTTCACACACTGGATTAGCCGGCTGAGGATGTGGCGGTTCTTGCTAATGTCGTAGTAAATATATTTGTTATAGTGAATATGGAATATGATATGTTGAGTAAAATGTTGTGCTAAGATCTATTTAGGTCAGGAGCTGGTTATAAGTTATGTTCCTATCCAATAACAATGGACAAAAGGGTCCTATCTTGTCAGCCTTGTCAGCAGGTGGCCAAGGACAACACCCACGCCATAGGCCTCTCAGTTCTTCCAACTCACGAGTTCTTGCTCTGAGGACACACACACACACACACACAAACACACACACACACACACATCATCACTGTTAAACACACACACACACACACATCATCACTGTTAAACACACACACACACACACACACACACAAAAATCCCCTCTCTTAGGCTGAACATTTGAAGACAGAGAACCCGACTCAGAGCCAATGCAACAGTGACAGTAGCCTGGAGGGGACCTCGCCCAACTCATCAGGACCAATCAGAAGATCAGAACTACTAGATTGAACCTACTTCATTTATTGCATAAAATGTCTGCACACAATGTTTCGGGGCTCTCTTCAGATAATAATAATAATAATAATAATATGCCATTTAGCAGACGCTTTTATCCAAAGCGACTTACAGTCATGCGTGCATACATTTTTGTGTATGGGTGGTCCCGGGATCGAACCCACTACCTTGGCGTTACAAGCACCATGCTCTACCAGCTGAGCTACAGAAAGTGGATACTCATGGATGCGCATTGCAATTGTAAAATGTCAACACAATTGGAGACACCACGTCATTTTTGGAGACATGTTATTGACAGTAAACTATTGTAGATGCGACTGCTAACTAAATAAAACATTTTAGCTGGCTAGCTAATCATCTTAGCTAAATGTGGGGCAAACAATTCAGTTATTTACCGTTAATTTGAGGGATTGGGGTGAAAGAAATCGAGTTACATAGTGATACTTTACGATATACTGTATTGACAATATCGCAATATTTTAGCGCTAGTTGGCTGTACCTGCACCAAAACACCATTATTGTTCCTTCATAGCTTGTTCTCAATCTTTTCACATTGGGAGCCAATTTGTTTTCAGCACTTTTATTTCCATGACTGATCAAAACTCGTTCTCATGGCTTTCTGATCCCTCTGCAACAGACATATGGTGCGCAATAAAATCACAGTATCGAATCGCAATACGTATAGAATCATGAGACTCGCAATGCTGATGCATATATCTTATCGTGAGGTTCCTGGCAATTCCCAGCCCAAGTTCATTTGCCACAACAAATCTCTTCGCTAGCAAACGCAATGTGTCTCCAGCAATGTTTACTTTTTTGACGTTCTATGGCATCTCCACTTTCCAAGCATATATGACCACATGTAATATTTTGGTAAGTGATGCAAATAGTGAACTATGTACGCGATTGCAGATATGAACGCGATTGCAGATATCTTTACCTCTGAATAAACTGCCTTATATTATACAATTATCCACCTTGTCCAAAAGTCTCTACTTTTTCTCCGTTCTCCAGTAAACTTGTTTTATCAACAATAGTAAGGTTCAATGACACAGAAAGCAGTTCAATGTCGGGGTACAGTCGCTCTCTTACCAGGATCGCGGTCCGCTCTGACCAGGGTGAAGGTGGCCGGCTCCACCTCTCTGCCAGCAGCGTTTTCATTATTTAGTCCGTTCGTAGCGGGTATGTACACGATCAACAAGATCAGTCCAAAACCGAAGATCAGTCCAAAGCAGAATGTTTGCAGAATGTTTGTAAACTAAGTCTACAAATTAAAAACATAAAATAACGCCACACTGCAGGTCGCAACATAGACGCTGATAGCCGCCATTGTCTTAGTTACGTTCAACGTTACGTCACGTATGACGAAAGCGCGTAAGTGCATGCACACAGACACCCATAGAGAATGTATTGAAAGCTTTGAAATGTGAAAAAATAGATTTTACATGACAGGCTATGAGAGACTTCTGGGCGATTTTCAACCTGACTGAAATCGCCCAAAAAAACGGGCGGGGCCATTTGAAGCACGACTTTAGCCTGATTTGACATTTAGTGGCTGGCAGATCAGACGTGAACACTGATAACTGCTGTTGCCGTGATATAATTTTTTATAAATTTATAAAAAAAAAATATAATTTTTTTTTTTTTTTTTTATAATTGATTAGAAAAAAAATCCCTTCCTTTTCCCGTTTGGCAGTGCGTCGCCCATATCGCCCTATTGAACAAGCCGTCCCTGACGCTGGGTGTAATTACAGTAAATGTATGTCATGCACATGTGCTTGTGTGCTCAGTGGTGAATAAACAAAAGAAGCGTGTACATTCACATGTCCGCTGACCAGAAGTGAACCGGGTCAGGTCCGCCCAACCAGGTTAAGCCCATCTGGGGCACCATGGCAACAGCAGGTGCCCGGCCCTGTCTCGTGGGATTAAAATGCTCTTATTGTTATTTGTGTCATTGTCAGCATAGAACAAGCCGTCCCCTCTCACCTCCCATTAAACTACACTGTGATTAATCTTCTGTACAGGGCACCGTCTGTACAGGCTAAACAGCATGGTCGCCCACGTCAGCCATAACAGACAATGGCACTCAGTTTATTACTATTCGTTCCCCTTGTTTATTTTTCTTTGATAGTATTCTGTTAGTGTTTAATATCAAATCAAACACCATTTTCGTCAGACATCTTAACATTTTCATTATGGACAAGTATAATTGATATTTGTATCGATCTTTAGTGTAAGTTTGTTTTTTATTCTCCTGATATCTCAATGGCCTTGGCCTTGTAGTTGTGCCTATAGCTCCAGCCAGGTCACCCGTGATACAAGTCAGTATTCAACGTCCATCCATGTCTGAGGACGTCGGGGGATGACGTGGTAGGTTTCGGTTTTGCTAGGGCGTTGTGGACAGGGATGGCGGATGGTCGTATGCATCTGCCTCTGGTGCCAAAGGTTGCAAGTTTGAATTGAGCGATAGAAAGTCGTTTTTGAGATTTTAATTTTAAGCCTGTCCCAAACCTTAACCCTTACCTTAATCATTCGGAGTTAATGCCTAACCTTAAAAGACTTCGGAATGAATGCCTAAACTTAACCCTAACTCTAAAGTTTACCTTAAACACTTTGAAATGTTACGTTTGCAACAACTTCAAAATTTGACCTTTGAGAAACATGGATGAACATCGAATTCTGAAGTGAGAATGTGAGAGCTAGTTGATAGCTCGCCCTGTGGTCTATGCTTAGATGCTACAGTTGGGCTGAACTGCTGTTCCATGGGACAGAGAGAACAATATCATTGTCTCAACTGAGGCTGTGTTAAGCCTATTGTCCAACCCTTTGTCTTACAGTGTTCCTCTTTTTTAATGGTAACACTTAACATGAGTTAATGCACTAGTGAAAAGGTCATAAACTAATGCATGAAAATGAAACGTCCATCTCTATTTGTCCTGGTCTGTTTTCAGCCTATAGGTGATGATGCACCTCTTCTTAGACCAGCTGTCAGCTATACCATTGGATCCTGGTCAGGTCCCTGTGTGTAATGTGATTGGAGTTTTTGCTTGATTTATGGAGGTACATGAGCTTGCCAACTCTGGACTGCTTTCCTGTCCAAGTAGCCTTAGAGGACATTCAGAGGAGGAGTAAGTTGGCGCATGGAGGATGCTTTTGGGATTTGTCCATCTTATTGGACCAACACAAATAGATGCACACGCACTCACACACACACACACACACTGAGGGCCGTGGTGAAGGGGTTAAGCTGGCGAGAGTCAGAGGGTACACACGTCCAGCTTTAGTGCATTTTGTTGTAATAGCGTCCCAGTTGCCTTGTCAGAAATCAATTCTAACTGGGAGCCGGCGAGCACAGGGAGGTCAAGTCTTCGGCTGCCTAAATATTTTATCTCAGAAACACGTCTGGAGCTTTTAAAGATGTGCTCTGCCCTCCTTTCTCCCTGCCACACACACACACACACAACACACACACACAGACACACACACACACATACACACACACAGGCTCGGACGACACTGCTTTTGAGTCCTGGCCTGGGTCAGGGCCTGGTTAAAATCAATTTTAATCAATTATTAAGAGTGCTGGTATCTTTGTGAGGCTAAAAAGGGAGCTAGTGGGTGCAGTGTACGCTGCTCGCCGATAAAGTCCACTTTTATTTATTTTATTACTGCTTCCCTTGGACAACTCTCAACCCCGGAGAAACCTTCAAACTACAACCCAGTGTTACTCTTCACAGAGGCCTGATTTGTGCATGTGTGAGTGATCTGATTGTCTTCTTCATTTTATTATGTTTTTGTGGTGTGCTTTTCATATAAGCCCTTATAAACCTCACCTGCATGCTGTTTTGACCCGTTTTTTATCTGTACTATTTTGTATTTCACTTATTTTCTTTGGTGTGAATAAATAATCCTGTTTCCTCAGGTTCCTTGGCCCTTGGAATAACTTTATTGGAGTTTGGAGGAGTTGCGGAAAGAGAGAAAGGCGAGGGAAGAGTGAGGGGGAAGAAAGGGAACGAGAGAAAGAGGGGAAGGTAGTGAGAGACCGTGGGTGAGAGTGGCAGGTAGGGAGAGTGAGTGAAGTCAAGAGCGAGAATGTGATTGATAGAGGAAAGGGGAGGGATGAGGGAAGAGAGTGTAGATTGAACAAGAGAACTGTAAGTACCAAGGGGAAGACAGAGGGAAAAATAGTAACCAGCCAATGGCAATTGTTGCCAAATTATACCTGCCTACGCAGACCTTACCTCTGCCATCCTACACACAGACACACATGGATGAGATCAGAAGGAAAACAATGATCTTTGGTTGCTGTTTTCTCTCCAGTATTCATGGTAAAGTTAAACGTTACCCAGAGTAACCAATTCATTCCTAAATGACCTGGGTGGGAGAACCACATCTCTGAGAGTGAGAGTGTGTGTGGATGTGGATGCGTCAGTGCGTCATGATTGAGGCGTGAGGTTCACTGCATTTCTCCACCATCTCCTTTTAGGACGAGACAAGGTGTGGCCATACTGACCCAGGTGTGTGCTGATAACTAATCAAATCTATGGTCTGGACTTAAGAGTGATCACAGAGGACGAGAGTGACAAGCACACACACTCCCCGATGCTACCTTGGTCGATGGGCCCCTGGGCTGGTCTGAAAAGGCGTCACATCTGAGAAGCATGCCGTTCCACCCTGATGAGCAATCTGCCTCATCAAAAAACCTTTTTTCCAATCAATAAGGCTTTCAACTGGGGACTCTTCCCTGGCAGGCCACTGTCCGCACCACACTCCCCTGGTGGGCAGTCCGCTTTGTGAGTGTGTGTGTATGTGTGTGTGTGTCCATTGTACAGATGCCACGTGGAGGTCTGACTAAAGTACTCTTTGCAAAAGCGTTGGCATCTTCCTCCTCGAGGTCCTTATGAGATGAGAGAGACTTTCTGTAGGCAAAGTGAAGGACACAGCACTCTGTTCACAGCACAATATCAACTGATCTGGACACTTGG